>NW_028270151.1:21841477-21992032 GCF_037043375.1 Chiloscyllium plagiosum | reverse complement strand
CTAAATATTCTAAATCAATCTAGATAAAAAAATCACACAACACCAGGTTATATCCCAACGGGTTTATTTGGAAGCACTAGCTTTCGGAGCGCTGCTCCTTCCTCAGGTGCGTGATGAAGGATCACCACTCCGAAAGCTAGTGCTTCCAATTAAACCTGTTAGACTATAATCTGGTGTTGTATGATTTTTAACTTTGCACACCCCAGTCCAACACCTCCCAATCATAAAATAATCTAGTCCATTTGCTAGTATTTGACCCATATCCCTCTAAAATGTTCCTATTCATGTAGCTATTCAGACGTCTTTTAAATGTTATAATTGTACCAACCTCCGCCACTTTTTCTGGCAGCTCATTCCATACATGCACCATCCTCTGCGTGCATGTATGTTCACAGTCAGTCAAATGTAAAAGTTCGCTGCTTGGTCTTTTGATGACCTCTAGAGCCATTGTCTGATCGCCCATGTGTTCTCTCTTGAAAATCCTGTTCTCTCTCTTTCCTCCTGTTTGAAGTACCGTTGTTTTAGATTTTTAAAATATTTTCAACAGCACAAAAGCAGCTGTTACTGTACCAACAAATCAAAGAAATCAGCTTCAGCACCGAGAAAACCTCAAAAAAAAGGTGCAGCTCTTACAGCCATGATTCTCTCCCATCCACCATTTTGCACTCAGAACTGTTTTCCTTTCGAAAAACAATTTCTTTTCGACCATTTTCTTTCAACTTTTTCAATCGATAAGTTCCAAAACTTTTAGAGATAGAGACGGAAAATTGCTTCACTGTCAAGAATAAACCAGTCCTAATAACATTGGGCTGCTTTCGAAGAGAGCGGCAAGTTAGGGTGCCATAGAGATAGATGTGCTGACTAATTGCTGATGGGAATCAGTGAAGAATGGTGAAGTTGATGAGTGGCTGTGCTGTGCAGTTGAGGCAGAAATTCACGTAATGAGTTCTTCAGGAATGTGCCCAACCGAAGTGGGCAACTATAGTTGCACCATAACAGTCAACATATTTCCAATGAATGAGTCTTCAGAGTCATTACAAAGGGAATAGAAACAGAGGTAGACCATATTGTCTCTTAGACGAAAGTGAGGACTGTAGATGCTGGAGATCAGAGTCAAGATTAGAGTGGTGCTGGAAAAACACAGCAGGTCAGGCAGCATCCCAGGAGCAGGAAAATCGACATTTCAGGCAAAAGCCCTTCCTGACCGTCTCCATTTAACTGGCATTTTCCTAGCATTTTCTCTCATTATTTTCCATCTTGCTCACAAGAGCTCAGAAGAGCCAGGAGGAGACATGAGATGTTGTTGGCGGATAGGATCAGGGTAAACCCTAAGGCTTTCTATAGGTATTTAAGGAATAAAAGAATGACGAGAGTAAGATTAGGGCCAATCAAGGATAGTAGTGGGAAATTGTGTGTGGTCAGAGGAGATAGGGGAAGCACTAAATGAATATTTTTTGACAGTATTCACTCTAGAAAATGAATATGTTGTCAAGGAGAATACTGAGATAAAGGCCACTAGACAAGGTGGGATTGAGGTTCACAAGGAAGAGCTATTAGAAATCCTGCAGAGTGTGAAAATAGATAAGTCCCCTGAGCCAGGTGGGATTTAATCTAGGATCCTCTGGGAAGCCAGGGAGGAGATTGCCAAGCCTTTGGCATTGTTCTTTAAATCGTCATTGTCTACAGGAATAGTGCCAGAAGACTGGAGGATAGCAAAGATGGCTCCCCTGTTCAAGAAGGGGAGTAGAGACAACCCTAGTAATTGTAGACCAGTGAGCCTTACTTCAATTGTTAGTAAAGTGTTGGAAAAGGTTATAAGAGATAGGATTTATAATCATCTAGAAAAGAATAATTTGATTAGGGATAGTCAGCACGGTTTTGTGAAGGGTAGGTTGTGCCTCACAAACCTTATTGAGCTTTTTTACAAAGTGACCAAACAGGTAGATGAGAGTAAACCGGCTGATGTGGTGTATATGGATTTCAGCAAGGCGTTTGATAAGGTACCCCACAGTAGGCTATTATACAAAATGCAAAGGAAAGGGATTGTGGGAGACATAGCAGTTTGGATCAGTAATTGGCTTGCTGAAAGAAAACAGAGGGTTGTAGTTGATGGAACATATTCATCTTGGTGTCCAGTTACTAGCGGCGTATCGCAAGGGTCAGTGTTGGGTCCACTGCTGTTCGTCATTTTTATAAATGACCTGGATGAGGGCTTAGAAGGGTGGGTTAGTAAATTTGGGGATGACACTAAGGTCGGTGGAGTTGTGGATAGTGACAAAGGATGTAGTAGGTTGCAGAGAGACATAGATAGGATGCAGAGCTGGGCTGAGAGGTGGCAAATGGAGTTTAATGTTGACAAGTGTGAGGTGATACACTTTGGATGGAGTAATCGGAATGCAAAGTACTGGGCTAATGGTAGGATTCTTGGAAGTGCAGATGAGCAGAGATCTCGGTGTCCAGGTACATGGATCCTTGAAAGTTGCCACCCAGGTTGACAGGATTGTTAAGAAGGCATACAGTGTTTTGGCCTTTATTAATAGAGGGATTGAGTTCCAGAACCATGACGTTATGCTACAGCTGTACAAAACTCTGGTGCGGCCGCACTTGGAGTATTGTGTACAATTCTGGTCACCACATTATAAGAAGGATGTGGAAGCTTTGGAAAGGGTGCAGAGGAGATTTACGAGGATATTGCCTGGTATGGAGGGAATGTCTTACAAGGAAAGGCTGAGGGACTTGAGGCTGTTTTCGTTGGAGAGAAGAAGGTTGAGAGGTGACTTAATAGAGACATATAAGATGATCAGAGGATTAGATAGGGTGGACAAGTATGGTGATTGTGAGCATGAGGGGGCATAGTTTTAAATTGAGGGGTGATAGATATAGGACAGATGTCAGAGGCAGTTTTTTTACTCAGAAAGTAGTAAGGGTATGGAATGCTTTGCCTGCAACGGTTGTAGATTCGCCAACTTTAAGTTCATTTAAGTTGTCATTGGATAAGCATATGGACGTACATGGAATAGTGTAGGTTAGATGGGCTTCAGATTGGTATGACAGGTCGGCGCATCATCGAGGGCCGAAGGGCCTGTACTGCGCTGAAATGTTCTATGTTCTATCTTTTGCCCACTCACGTAACTCACATTTGTAGACTATTTATACCATTTTGATGTCACCTCCATTGGCAGGTTTGGTGGTAGGGGCATTAAACCAGATAGGAGGATCCAAGCAGGAACACTGCCTCTACCCCACGTCTGTGGCAGGAAATTTCTTCATGCCCACTTAAGGATCTTGTCTCCCCACCAAAGTTGTTAACCCAGCAGTATAACCAAGCAGGGGGCTTGCCATGTGAGGACAGTGGCAGGCAAATCCATATGGTGCTGTTTGCAGGCTATAAGGATGAGGTTTCTCATTAAGAAGCAGTTTGTGCCTGACCTGAGAATTAACATTGAAAAGAAAGGAGCTACCCCTGCCTTTGCTGTTGAATCCCCTTAACTCCCACTCCCCTTCCACCTTTATTCTGTGACCCTATACTGTCATCACTCACCTTTGTATTGGAATCAAAAACACGTTAGTAGGCCTTGAGTGGGTACTGTACTGGCAACGAACACTGTCTGTTGAATGATTCTGCTGCTAAACAAGGCATCCAACCTCTGAGTAACTGGTAGTTCTTGAAGGATTGAACTTGTATTTCCAAGGTCTTTGATCCTGGAGAAGGCTCACCACTGTCTTGGACCTGAGCGGTACATAATTTGGCAAACCTTTCCTAAAAGAGGTGACATGAGATTCCTGTCCACTATCCACTATAGGTGGGACCCACATTGATTCCATTCAAAACATCCCTTTCTATCCTCTTCATAACTTGCTCTCCAGTTTTGTACAATTAGCAAATCTGGTTAGAATGCATTCAATCAGTCTCCTCATTCAAGTCGATAATATTGATGGTAAATATTTGACACTACAGCACAATTCCCTGTGATAGTCCTCTAGTAGTTATTTACCACAATGCAATGATTGCTTTGTCTCAACTTTCTGCTTTTTATTAGTTAATCAATCATGCTTACTAATATAGTATCAAAAGCCTGTACTCTTATCTTGTGCATTAATATTTTATGTGGCACCTGATTAAATGCCTTTTGAAAATACCAATAAACTAAATCTATCAGTTCCCCTTTGTGCACCCTACACTATATGTCCTCACAGAATTTTCATCCACGTGTGACAGTAATCTTCCTTCCCCACTGACTGTTTGATTGCATGGTTATTTTATAAATTTCTGCTGCTGTTTCCTTACTGATGGATTTCAGCGAACGGGAGCAGGGAGATTTTGGATCAGTGGTGCTGGAAGAGCACAGCAATTCAGGCAGCATCCAAGGACAGGCAAAATCGACGTTTCGGGCAAAAGCCCTTCATGATTCCTGATGAAGGGCTTTTGCCCGAAACATCGATTTTGCCTGTCCTCGGATGCTGCCTGAATTGCTGTGCTCTTCCAGCACCACTGATCCAGAATCTGGTTTCCAGCATCTGCAGTCATTGTTTTTACCTTGGGAGCAGGGAGATGTCAGATCTGTTTTGTAGGGAGTCTTACTTCAACAAAGGTCCTGCACGTATAGCATTGCCATGAATAAACCTTCAGAAAAACAAAATGCACATGTTACAATGCAGTTTTAATGATTGTATGGTTCTATTCTAATATCACAATTAATTACTGGTATCCTTCTCCAGTTTATCATTTCAGGAATCACAGCAATTATTTCAGAAAGGAAACCGAGGAAAGCTATTGTAAGTTAATGTCTGCGTGATAGGTTCTCAAACACTGGATGTCTTGAGTGGGAATGATGTGTGAAATTTTAACTCCAATTCACCAGATGGGTCACTGTGTTGTCAATATTACACCTTGTTCAATGTTACTTTTCTCAGACATCAAAGGAGAATATAAATGGTATAGGTTGTGAAGCAAGCATGTTAAACAATCCCAATAGATTTCCCAGGGAGACTGGATGTGGGATCAAAACTTTGCAGATTTGAACCTACACCTTTCTGATTCAGATGTAATGGCATTACCACTTGACCCACTGTTAGTAGGAGAAAGTGAGGACTGCAGATACTGGAGATCAGAGCTGAAAATGTGTTGCTGGAAAAGCGCAGCAGGTCAGGCAGCATCCAAGGAGCAGGTTCCTGAAGAAGGGCTCATGTCCGAAACGTCGATTCTCCTGCTCCTTGGATGCTGCCTGACCTGCTGCGCTTTTCCAGCAACACATTTTCAGACCCACTGTTAGTGCCTAGCATGGTCCTATCTATTAATTTGACACTTCTCAGTGCCCTCACCTGATAGAAATGTAATTTTTCTTCCCAGCAAGAGATTCTGCTGGCATAGGAATGTGTGTATTGATATTTCTTGATGGGTGTTGGGAAATTGGTGGAGTGCAGCTAGGCTGGGAACTTGGTATAAATGCTCTTTGCTGAAACAGTACGATAATGGGGCTGATGGATCCTTTTCTGCTTTGCCAGATATTCCTGTTTCGATGTCAGACCTGCTTACTCCGCTACTCCATTATTCACTGGCTTAGTCATTCCTACCTTCATTTGAGATGAAATCAATATGTGCTTGAAATGAAGATGAGATTCTTTCTTGTTACATTCTGTGTCCCTATGTCTTCTCTCCCCTCCCCCAACCCCAGTGGGACTGTCTGTTCTTTCCATTCTGGCAGTTTGACACACAGTTCTGCCATTCTCACAATCCGATGACCTAATCTGAACTATCAACATCCTTCCCCTCTACCAAACCATTGCATAAATCTTGCCCCTTCCATACTTCATTTGGCTCTGATGAACCATCATCTAAACTTGAAACATTAGCTTCCTCTCTCTCCATGGATACTGCCTGACCTGCTGTCATCTCCAGCACTTTTTGTTTTCATGAGATTCTTTCAGTTCGTTTTGTATTCACTTCAGTATCTGTGCCCATGAAATGGCTACTGATTTACTGTGTGTATTTTGCACAACACAAATTTCACCTTATTTATTCCCTTGATCTATTTCTAATTGCAGCTGTCCATCACTTTTATTGTCCATCACTTCAGAGTTAAAACCATCCCTTTTCCCTTTAAACTCTTTACAGCTCATTCTGCACTCCCACAATCATGTTTCTTGCCTTATGTTCATTTTTAAAACTGTTAAGTTTCCAATTTTCTCTTAAATTGGGTGAAGGATTATCATTGTTCTTGGAAGCTCTGTCTCCTTGCTCATGGAGAGGTTCATTCCCAAACAGGTCTCTCTAATAGAGGGGCCCTTGCTGGACTAAGGCTGAAATTACTGACAATGCATAAGATGGAAAATATTCTTCTCTGCCTGAAGGCAGATCAAACTCTGTGCATGTTTCAAATCCATCCCAGTTGGAATGGGGATGAAGTCCTGCATTATTGGCACCAGTCTGATTCACACTGCTATCTCAACAACTGAAACAACCAGACCCCAAAGAGTCCAAGTCGTTGCAGCATCACACACTTTTACAGAAATATTGTAGCCTGGAGTTTTGGATAGTGATGGCAGACATTGCAATTTCTTTCCATCACATGGCGAACAAGGAATCTGTCTCACTCTTACTGCCTACCATTGGGGTATGCTGAAAGGCATACTACGTTGGTACTCTAGTATCCCAGGTTTTGAATGCACTTTTCTTGGCCAACAAGTGAAATTCAACCCTTGAGCTTCCGACTCAGGGGCTATCATTGTGCTGCAAGATGTCTTAAATGTTAAAGTTCAGGTTTTGCAGTCCTCACCACTGACCTCCAAATTAAACTGTGAACTTACCTAATGTGATCGTCAGAGTGAATGTTGAATCACCAGGGCAGGGATGTTTAGCTTGCAGAGTGACCCTCGGTGCTCTGTAGTGTGGTCATGTGATGCAGTAACTAGAAACCATGACCACAGTCTGACAGAACTGAGCTGCTTCAGTAACGGTCATGTCAAAATATCATTGCAACAAAAGTCAAAATTAGAATATTTTGGTTGTAATAATTTTAGTAAATCATTACATGTTTATATAAATATATTTATTTACTTAAAAGTTATATAAATCCATATAAAATACAAAATACTCTGAACATTTATAAAGTTTGATAAATTGTACAAGAATGCACATGCATTACAATAATTAAGCATCAGATAAATTTTTCTAAACCCATTTGAACATATAATAAGTCTTATGAATTAAATTTGGAGAGAGTTGTAAAATCTACTACTCTTTAACAGCCTTTTTGAAGTTTTGTTCTGATGTCTGTTGCTCATTAAGTATTTGCAAATTAACAGGATGTTGTTAATGGCTTAAAAAAACAGCCTTGGATATTTTGGTCAGAACGACTTCTCATTAGCTGGAAATCATGAGATTCTTGCTATTTGCTATATTTATTTACGGATGTTGCAATTTCACCATTGTAGCTTACTCAAAATCAGAATCATTGTGTCTGTGTTATCCTGTGTACTCAATTATTTTAAAGTAATAAAGTTATATCTTGGACTGACTGCAATAACAAACATATACAATAATCAAATACAGGTTTTGGTACTTCATCCTAGCTATGTGCTACACGTTTCCACTTCACAGCAATCTTGGTCAATAATGATACTGCATCTATTTTCAGTTGTTCAGTGTGAGTTGCAGACTGGATACAACAAAGAGGATCACTGACCTGTTGCCTCACGAATGAAGAAAAGTCTCAGAAGCACAGCTATTCTCTGGCACTGCATCATAATTTGGGAAGCAATTATGAGCTCAGTTTCTGGAGAAAGCCTGAGTGCTACGCACTGAGTAATTTGTTACTCTTCCCCAATTCCCCTTAGTTAAAAAATCACACAACACCAGGTTATAGTCCAACAGATTTATTTAGAAACCTTCAGAGTGCTGCTCTTTCAGCAGGTGGTGCTTCCAAATAAACTTGTTGGCCTATAACCTGGTGTTGTGTGATTTTTAACTTTGTACACCCCAGTCCAACACCGGCACCTCCAAATCCTAACTGCTGTTGTACTATATTCTTTGTTAGGCAATTTTAGAGGATAATTAAGAGTGAACTACACTGTTGAGAGTCTGGAGTCACATAGACATGCAAGATAAGGACAACCAATTTCCTTCCTAATAGATAAGTGTTGAAAAGATGTTTTTTCACAATAGCTGTCTTGGGACTGGCTTTCAATTCCAAATTATTTTATTGAATTCAAACCTTCACCATCTGCTATGATGGGATTTGAACCCGGGTTCCTAGAACATTACGTTGGCTTTTGGCTGTCTAGTCCAGTGACATGACCTCAATAGCTTCATTTCCAGTTTTAATCTTTGGATGCTGGAGAATATAACAGATTCAGGTGTGGTTGAGTCATACAAAAGATTGGCCCTACCAATACATATTGACCTGCATTTTGAAATCAGTGATGAAGACATGACAGGTGTTGATTTTGAAATAGATGAATCTGAATGATTAAGTGAGTTGTTGCACATAGAGTTCTTGCATGTCAATGCACTAGCAGATTGTTCAGCCTATCAACTTAAAAAACATCCACAGACAGCAAAGAAGACGTAAAAGAAAACATAGCGTTTTTATTTCATTTGTATTTGTATTTATTCCGTTGTGCATAAAGTAAAATAAAGACTGGGACATACACATGGGATTAAGGGAGAAGCTGAAATTTTGTAAACAAACTTTTAAACAAAAAAGGCAAAAACTTTGTTACTTTAAAAATCAAGACATTTTCATTTATTTTACTGATGAAATGACATGCCACACTTGCAAAGTTAGTTTTTAGGAACAGCAAAGTTTCTCATCAACAATTATGAATTAATGTCCTACATAAAAGCTCAATTACACCTGACTGAACAGGATTAGCATTTGATCAACAACTCAGTACCCTATTCCCCCTTTCATACCCTATCTGTTCACTCCTTTAACCCAAATAACTATAATTATCTTCTTTATAAAAGCATTCAATGTTTTGGCCTCAATCACTTTTTTGGCAGAGAATTCCACATAAGATTATGAAGGGCTTCGACAGAGTGGATAGGAAGGTAACATTCTCCAATATAGTAGAGGGATAAATAACTGAAGGGCATAGATTTCAGATAAGAGATAGAAGGTTAAAAGGAGAGTTATAGAGAAACATTTTCATTTAGAGGATGGTGGGAGCCTAGAACTCATTTTTTGAATGAATGGTTCACAGAATCATAGAGTCACATAGTACTGGAGAGGCCATTTGGCCCATCAAGTCTGTTCCGCCAAAACATACTACTATCTCTGCTAGTCCCACTTTCCTGAACTCGGCTCATAGCCTTGAATGTTACAATGTTTCAAGTGCTCAGCCAAGCATTTTTAACGATGAAGAGGTTTTACCCTCTCAGTCAGTGCATTCCAGATTATGTTCTCGAATTATTGTCATTGAATCAAAAACTCATAATATTTAAGTAGTATTTCAACAATTGCATTGCTATAGCTTCCAAAGCTATAGGCTAAAAGCTGGAAAATGGCGTTAGTGTAGTCAGATCTTTGTTGATTTATCATGGGTCGAATGGCCTCCTTCTGTGCTGTACATCTCTATGAGTCTATGCATCTATGATATAAACAGACTTACACCAGAAATGGTTTCCCATATAATAATAAGCTTGCTCTTTTAATTTTATTAATAGCTCAGGATGTCTACAATTGTGAATCTATTGAGTGCTGGAGTAGCTCTCGCTGTCTCTCTGTTGTTTTCCATTGATCTGCGGCGGTGGGTGCCCTTCCTGGTTTCTAAGAATGAAAAGTCTTGCAGCCCTGAATATCTTGCCCTTTCTGTAAGTACAAACCATAATTTCTCTGAAACACAATAATACTTAGACAATAGTTGTAGGTAGGCACAAGGAGAGCAAAGTCCTTTAAATTCACTTGATTGCTTGAAAAATGCCCCCAAGCTCTACAAATCTGGACCTGAATTTCCAGGCTACATAGTCCAGCTAACAGTTACATTCTGTTATGGTCTTTTTGAATTCGGAGGGTCTGGACATGTGGCTGCCATTAGACCGTTTATTTTTTAGTTTACAATTTTTAATGAGTTCAATTTCCACCAGTTACGAAGTGATTCTGACCCATGTCCTCAGAATATTAGCCTGGGGCCCTGGATTACTAGACCATAGATATTACACTATGTTGCTTCCTCTCCATTTTGACTCATCTGCCTGGACTTCCATTGAAACAATGGATACAATTTTAACAAAAATTGAGTGGGTCAATTTTGAGATCTTTCTTATAGAATTACATCTAGATTCTTATAGTTTTACATCATGACAGCAAATTGAAAATTTATCCGAATGACTTTGAGTCGGAGAAAGCCTGATGAGTCTTAACTTGTTGCCACCAATTTAGTTGCAACTGGAGGAAGATGACTGTGTGGTTTTTAGAGGAAATCAACAGCCAGGACTGAATTTAATGTCGTGGATTTAAAATAATTTCATTTAATTCAATTCATTTAGTACAATCTAGAATTGAAAAAAGAAGCTCCACTAATGTCTTTGTGCGTGGGAAATCATGTCTCACAAACTTGATTGAGTTTTTTGAAGAAATAACAAAGATGATTGATGATGGCAGAGCAGTAGATGTGATCTATATGGACTTCAGTAAGGCGTTCGACAAGATTCCCCATGGGAGACTGGACAGCAAAGTTAGATCTCACAGAATAAAGGGAGAGCTAGACATTTGGATACAGAACTGGCTCAAAGGTAGAAGACAGAGGGTGATGGTGGAGGGTTGTTTTTCAGATTGGAAGCCTGTGACCAGTGAAGTGCCATAAGGATTGGTGCTGGGCCCTCTACTTTTTTTCATTTACGTAAATGATTTGGATGTGAGCCCAAGAGGTACAGTTAGTAAGTTTGCAGATGACACCAAAATTGGAGATGTAGTGGACAGTGAAGAAGGTTACCTCAGGTTACAACAGGATCTTGATCAGATGGGCCAATGGGCTGAGAAGTGGCAGATGGAATTTAATTCAGATAAATGTGAGGTGCTGCATTTTGGGAAAGCAAATCTTAGCAGGACTTATACACTTAATGGTAAGGTCCTAGAGAGTGTTGCTGAACAAAGCGACCTTGGAGTGCAGGTTCATAGCCCCTTGAAATTGGAGTCACAGGTAGATAGGATAGTGAAGAAGGCGTTTGGTATGCTTTCTTTTATTGGTCAGAGTATTGAGTTAAGAGTTGGGAGGTCATGTTGTGGCTGTACAGGACATTGGTTAGGCCACTGTTGGAATATTGCATGCAATTCTGGTCTCCTTCCTATCGGAAAGATGTTGTGAAACTTGAAAGAGCTCAGAAAAGAGTTACAATGATGTTGCCAGGGTTGGAGGATTTGAGCTGTGAGGAAAGGCTGAACAGGCTGGGACTGTTTTCCCTGGATCATCAGAGACTGAGGGGTGACCTTATAAAGGTTTACAAAATTATGAGGGGCTTGGATAGGATAAATAGACAAAGTCTTTTCCCTGGGGTGGGGGAGTCCTGAACTAGAGGGCATTGGTTTAGGGTGAGAGGGGAAAGATATAAAAGAGACCTAAGGGGCAACATTTTCACACAAAGGGTGGTACGTGTATGGAATGAGCTGCCAGAGGATGTGGTGGAGACTGGTACAATTGCAACATTTAAGAGGCATTTGGTTGGTTATATGAATAGGAAGTGTTTGGAGGGATATGGGCCAGGTGGTTGGCAGGTGGGACTAGATTGGGTTGGGATATGTGGTCGGCATGGACGGGTTGGACCAAAGGGTCTGTTTCCATGCTATATATCTCTATGACTCTATGACTCTAATGATGACTGTGAAACTATTAGGACATTGTAAACACCTACCTGTTCACTGATATCCTGAGGGTAAGGAGACATGTTTGCCAAATGTGATATGGTTGCTCTTTGAAATGTCCTATCAAGCCATTGAGTTGTTAAGAAAACAATTTACAAGTACCTTCTTGTGTGCGGTAGGTCTCTTCCTTCTAATGCATAAAAAGGAAGTTCTGTTATAGAGTCATTGAGATGTACAGCATGGAAACAGACCCTTTGGTCCAATGCGTCCATGCCGACCAAATATCCCAACCCAACCTAGTCCCACCTGCTAGCACCCGGCCCATATCCCTCCAAACCCTGCCTATTCATATATCCATCCAAATGCCTCTCAAATGTTGCAATTGTACCAGCCTCCACCACTTCCTCTGGCAGCTCATTCCATACACAAACCAACCTCTGCGTGAAAAAGTTGCCCCTTAGGACCAACAGTGGCCTAACCAATGTCCTGTACAGCCGCATCATGACCTCCCAACTCCTGTACTCAATACTCTGACCAATAAAGGAAAGCATACCAAACGCCTTCTTTAGTATCCTATCTACCTGCGACTCCACTTTCAAGGAGCTATGAACCTGCACTCCAAGATCTCTTTGCTCAGCAACACTCTCTAGGACCTTACCATTAAGTGTATAAATCCTGCTAAGACTTGCTTTCCCAAAACGCAGAACCTTACATTTATCTGAATTAAACTCCATCTGCCACTTCTCAGCCCATTGGCCCATCTGATCAAGATCCTGTTGTAATCTGAGATAACCCTCTTTGCTGTCAACTACACCTCCAATTTTGGTGTCATCTGCAAACTTACTAGCTGTACCTCTTATGCTCGCATCCAAATCATTTATGTAAATAACAAAAAGTAGAGGACCCAGCAACGATCCTTGTGGTACTCCACTGGCCTCAGGCCTCCAGTCTGAAAAACAACCCTCCACCACCACCCTCTGTCTTCTACCTTTGAGCCAGTTCTGCATCCAAATGGCTAGTTCTCCCTATATTCCATGAGATCTAACCTTGTTAATCAGTCTCCCATGGGGAACATTGTTGAACGCCTTACTCAAGTCCATATAGATCATATCTACTGCTCTGCCCTCATCAATCTTCTTTGTTACTTCTTCAAAACATTAATCAAGTTTGTGAGACATGATGTCCCACACGCAAAGCCATGTTGACTATCCCAAATCAGTCCTTGCCTTTCCAAATACATGTACATCCTGTCCCTCAGGATTCCCTCCAACAATTTGCCCACCACTGAGGTCAGGCTCACCGGTCTGTAGTTACTTGTCTTTAACGTCCTTCTTAAACAGTCGCACCACGTTTGCCAAACTCCCATCTTCCGGCACCTCACCTGTGACTATCGATGATACAAATATCTCAGCAAGAGGCCCAGCAATCTCTAGCTTCCCACAGAGTTCTCAGGTACACCTGATCAGGTCCTGGGGATTTATCCATCTTTAACCGTTTCAAGATATCCAGCACTTCCTCCTGTGTAATCTAGACATTTTTCAAGATGTCACCATCTATTTCCCTACAGTCTATATCTTCCATATCCTTTTCCACAGTAAATACTGATGCAAAATATTCATTTAGTATCTCCCCCATTTTCTGTGGCTCCACACAAAGGCCGCATTGTTGATCTTTGAGGGGCCCTATTCTCTCCCTAGTTACCCTTTTGTCCTTAATATATTTGTAAAAACCCTTTGGATTCTCCTTAATTCTATATGCCAAAGCTATCTCATGACCCCTTTTTGCCCTCCTGATTTCCCTCTTCAGTATACTCCTACTTCCTTTATACACTTCTAAGGATTCTCTCGATCTATCCTGTCTACACCTGACATATGCTTCCTTCTTTTTCTTAACCAAACCCTCAATTTCTTTAGTCACCCAGCATTCCCTATACCTACCAGCCTTCCCTTTCACCCTGACAGGAATATACTTTCTCTGGATTCTTGTTATCTCTTTTCTGAAGTCTTCACATTTTTTAGCTATCCCTTTACCTGCAAACATCTGCCTCCAATCAGCTTTCAAAAGTTCTTGCCTAATACCGTCAAAATTGGCCTTTCTCCAATTTAGAACTTCAACTTTTAGATCTGGTCTATCCTTTTCCATCACTATTTTAAAATGAATAGAATTATGGTCGCTGGCCCCAAAGTGCTCCCCCACTGACACCTCAGTAACCTGCCCTGCCTTATTTCCCAAGAGTAGGTTAAGTTTTGCACCTTCTCTCGTAGATACATCCACATACTGAATCAGAAAATTGTCTTGTATGCACTTAAGAAATTCCTCTCCATCTAAACCTTTAACACTATGGCAATCCCAGTCTATGTTTGGAAAGTTAAAATCCCCTACCATAACTACCCTATTATTCTTACAGATAGCTGAGATCTCCTTACATGTTTGTTTCTTAATTTCCCTCTGACTATTAGGGGGTCTATAATACAATCCCAATAAGGTGATGATCCCTTTCATAATTCTCAGTTCCACCCAAGTAACTTCCCTGGATGTATTTCTGCGAATATCCTCCCTCAGCACAGCTGTAATGCTATCCCTTATCAAAAATGCCACTCCCCCTCCGCTCTTGCCTTCCTTTCTATCCTTCCTGTAGCACTTGTATCCTGGAACATTAAGCTGCCAGTCCTGCCCATCCCTGAGCCAGGTTTCTGTAATTGCTATGATATCCGAGTCCCATGTTCCTAACTATGCCCTGAGTTCATCTGCTTTCCCTGTTAGGCCCCTTGCATTGAAATAAATGCAGTTTAATTTATTAGTCCTACCATGTCCCTGCCTGCCCTGACTGTTTGACTCACTTCTGTTCTCAACTGTACTAGTCTCAGATTGATCTCTTTCTTCACTATCTCCTGGGTCTCACCCCCACCACCTTACTAGTTTAAATCCTCCCAAGCAATTGTAGCAAATCTCCCTGCCAGTATATTCATCCCCTTCCAATTTAGGTGCAATTGGTCCTTCTTGTAGAGGTCACTTCTACCCCAAAAGAGATTCCAATGATCCAAAAATGTGAATCCTTCTCCCATACACCAGCTCCTCAGCCATACATTCATCTGCTCTATCCTCCTATTCCTGCCCTCACTAGCTCGTAGCAGTGGGATTACCCTCGAGTACCTCCTTTTTAAATTTCTGCCTAACTCTCTGTAATCTCCCTTCAGAATCTCAACCTTTTCCCTTCCTATATCGTTGGTTCCAATGTGGACAATGACTTCTTGCTGGCCCCTCTCCCCCGTGAGAACATTCTGCACCCTCTCTGAGACATCCTTGATCCTGGCACCAGGGAAACAACACACTACTCTGCTTTTTCTCTGCTGGCCACAGAAACGTCTGTCTGTACCTCGGACTACAGAATCTCCTAACACAATTGATCTCTTGGAAGCCGATGTACCCCTTGTTGCATTAGAGCCAGTCTCAATACCAGAAACTTGACTGTTCATGCTACGTTCCCCTGAGAATCCATCACCCCCTACATTTTCCAAAACAGCATACCTGTTTGAAATGGGTATATCCACAGAAGGCTCCTGCCCTAGGTGCCTATCTCTCTTACCCTTCCTGGAGTTAACCCATCTATGTGACTGCATCTGAGACTTTCCCCACTTCCTATAACTGCCATCCATCACATACAGTTGCTGTTGCAAATTCCTCATCGCTTCTATTTGTTTCTCCAACCGATCCACTTGATCTGATAAGATTCGCATCCAACAACATTTATGGTAGATAGAATTAGCAGTAATCCTTAAACTCTCTTTAAACTCCGACATCTGACAAGAATTACACATCATTGCAAAGGCCATTTTTGCTCCTTCACAATCTACAGATCCAGAAAATAACACTGTCTTATTCCTCGACAAAACACTGCACAAAGTTAAATTAATAGCTTTGGCTTATATTTTAAGTTTAATTAAGAGACTTATCCCCAAAAACATATAATCAAGAAAGAACCCACTGTACTCACTAATGCAGCCTTTCTCTTGGACAGACTTAAACAACAATTAACATATCTGATTCTGTGTTGTGAACTTTGCCCAAACAGGTTCCTCCAAGATTAGTTGTGAAATTCACTGTTTGTTAATTTTCCCAGATGCACTCCGATGTCCAGTGGCACATGAATTCAAAAATAGCACTTATGAAAAGTTACATTTCATGAACTTTTATAATGGGATATTCAACTGGGCCAGCTTTTATTTCCATCTTCTATTTCTTTACAAGTTTTTGCCATTTATTCGCAGGAATCTCACTTCACCTTGAGAATTATTCTCCTCATTTTTTCACTGATGCAGCTGTCAATAGCAAGTACAGTTGCAACCATTGGATGGAAAGCAATATGGAACTGTTCTGGACCAAGTCAAAATGAAGTAGGTAACAACAGACTCATTCATGAATTGATTTTGCAATAATTCTGTGATTGCAAGGCAAAGACTGTCAGTGTTGGGCGGCGAGACAACTGTATCTTCTCTCCCAATATAGAAAACAGAATAAGTGGAATATAAAGTAAATTCCCTCTCCATCTCTTCATAGACTCAATAGGTGAGTCGTCCAGGTCAAATAGAAAACACTGTCTTCTAGCCTGCCCCATCAAATCATCAACAATAAAGGCAGGGTTAAAGTCTAAAATGCAGCGCACAAAGCCTGCTCATGAAATTTTCACATATAGTTTTATTCTTTCATGAGATATGAGTGGTGCTGATGAGATCAGCATTTGTTGTTTATTCCTCATTGACCATGAACTGAGTGGCTGGCTAGGGCCATTTCATAGGGCAGTTAAGGATCAATTACATTGCTGTGAGTCTCAAAACACAAAATAGCAAGCCTAGGTAAGGATGGCAGATTTCTTTTCCTAAAGCATGTTAGTAAACCAGATGGGTTTTTAAATGACAGTTGAAGATAATTTTGTGGTCATCTTTGATGAAACTAGCTTTCAACTCCAGATCTTTAGTAAAAAGTTACCATGGTGGGATTTAAATCCATGTTCCCAGAGCATTAGCCTGGTCCTCTGGATTGCTTGCTGACAATATCATCATCACCACTCTAACATTGAATAAAACTTCTTCTCCATTGTCCCATTGGGAAATCCTATGTGAGATACAGCATGGGTAGATAAACTATAGCTTCCTCCACATATTTGGCCTTGACAGTCTTATAGATCAGGTAAAGCATAGCTATACATAGTTCAATGTACCTTCAAACAATCCCAGTTCATTTACAGAGTAGGTTTAACGATAAGAAATGATTCTGTTACATGCTCCAGTAAGTGATGATCACCAGTTTCAGAATAAGCTACCTTCTTCTGGTAATACAACATTTCAACCAATGATCCACCTTGCGATGTCTCAAAGACTGACTATTAATGTCTAACAAGGTCTAATTTTGCAGACACCACTTTTGTTTAGGGGCTACATATTGAGGGGAACAGGAAGATGTAAAGAGATGGAGACAAAAAAAAACTGAAAGAGGCAAGAGGCAAGGTATGGCAGGTGGCATTCAAACAAGGAAAATTTGGTGTTGTCCCTTTTTCATGTGAGAAAAATGAATCAGAATAATTTCTCACTGGTGACAGACCAGGAGCTGTGGATGAGCAAAGGTATTTAGGTTTCAAATTACCTACATGGCTCAAGGATAGTGCACTGATATGAAAAATACTCCAATGTAAGACACTGAGGACAGAATATGTAATCAAAAACAAAAAAAAAGAGGTTCATCTTTTTCTCAAGAGAGCCAAATTCAAAAGTGAAGAAAATATGCCCTAATCATGTAGAAGGAGAAAGTGAGGACTGCAAATGCTGGAGTATCAGAGTTGAGAGTGTGATGCTGGAAAAACACAGAGGTCAAGCAGCATCCGAGGAGCAGGAGAATCGACGCTTCGGGCATAAGGTCTATTCGACCATGCTGTACTTCACAAAGGATTTCCAAATGGGACAGTGGAGAGGAAGTTTTAATCTATGTTAAATCCATGTTAGGGTGGTGATAATGATGTTGCCAGCAAGCAATCCAGAGGACCAGGCCAATGCTCTGGGAACATGGACTTAAATCCCACCATAGTAACTGGGTGGAATTCAAATTCTTTCTACTGAAGGTTTGGATTCCTGATGAAGGGCTTATGCCTGAAATGTTGATTCTCCTGCTCCTCGGATGCTGCCTGACTTGCTGTATTTTTCCAGCACAACTTTCTCACCTTTAATAATGTAGAACTTGAGGGTTTATGAGAGATCTATTGGCCTTGGAGATGGTACAGAGTAGATTCACACAATTATTCCAGAGCTTTAAGAGTTAAAGGACAGGCTGCATAAGCTATTTCCATAAGCTTAAAAGTGATATAATTGTTAACTGGCTTAGTTGTTTGAGGTGTTTAAATAATTAAAAAGAATCAACAGGTTAAATGGAGATAAATTATTTTGAAACACCAGAAGAGAAGATAATGGCAGAAATCAGGAAATATGTTTGCCATACAAAGGGTAATCCGTGTAAATTTCAAATGTGCTCCCAGAGCAGCCTGTGGATCCTGGTCTAAATGAAATGTTCAAGACTGATAGCGTTTTGTTGATAAGGGTACATGGGGCAAAGGTGAGCAAATGGAATTAAAGTACAGATCGGTAAGATGTCAGAATGGTAGAACAAGAACAATGGGTTGAATGGCGTCCTTCTGCTTCTATTGAAGATCTGGATCCCAAACGGGACCCTTCGGCTTCGAGATTGGTAAAAAAAAAATCAACGGAATGCCGTCTGTATAAAACAAGGTTATCAGTTTAATAAAGTAAGGCAGCCTGATGCAATTCTGTCCAGCAACACATAGCTTAAAGCTTCTGTGCTCCGTGACGAAATTGCACAATTACAATTGAACAATAAGCATTTTTTATCTGTTTTTTGAGAGACAGTACAGCCTTAATTACAAGAAAAGATCAATCAACTGTAATATGGTGACATGGTTGACAACAGGCAAATCCAATGATATTTCCTGGGGAAGGGTTCTTGTTTTATGTAAATTATCATCTTATGCTAGGAGTTCAAGGTTAGTTCAAATGGTCAATTAAAGATTCATAATTCATTTTATGAAAACTCCATTGTTTGCCTTATCTTCTATTTCAGCTAATTTAGCAAAGCAGCAGTACAGGTTCACAAAGTCAAATCATAATTTGCAGCCATTTTGTTGTGTTATTTTAAATTGAAAAGCCATTTTGTTGTTAATAAAAAACCTACATATATTTGTTGCTTCTGACAACAGCAAGGATTCAAACTTTGAATCCCTACTGTGTCCCTACCTTTTGCACAATGATTGCATTACTTCAATGAGCTACTTTGCTTGTTATTTATGTAGGTCCATGTATAATGCCCTATCCGTGCCCAAATCTGTGCTTTTGAATTCTCTTTAATGGTGAATTATGATTCCATGTCTCAGCAAGGATCAGTTGTTTCAATAAATAAAGTTGAATCATTGAGGGTAACAATTATCTCGAAAATGCATTGTTCGGAGTCCAATGAAGAGCAACAAAATACTAAAATATCAAACGGCCCCAGCTTGGCCAGATTAACAGAGGTGGATGAAAAGGGCAGGCAGCCAATTATCTTCAGGGAAGTGGGTTGTCTATTTGAATATTATATTGAGGCATGGAGCCTCACATTTTTGTCTTACAGGTTTATCTTGAGTCTGGACCTCAGGAAACCTGGCAACTTGGGCGAGATGAGAACAGAGTAAGAGAAAAGGTAAGTGCCTTATTTAGCATTGGTTTTGAGTCAGCGAGAAACAAGACTGCTTCCTGCCAGCCCTCTTAGCTCATCTGCTACCCTGCAACCACCAGTTTCACTCTCCCAACCGCTTCTTCACCCAAAGATCCACCTTGGACCAGGTATAGAATCTGCCTCCCCCTCCATAATTGGACCGACTCCAGGTTGCAACCCCTTTCTCCAGCTGGATCCACAGCATATGGGGAATCAGAATTCCATCCCTCCACTCACACAATCGACACCAAAAAAATACCATGGGTCATGGTCTCTGATTTCAGGCACTGATTTTCAATTGAGATCTCTTCTAAATATGGATGTATTCCTCAGTTGTGAGGAGTCTTTGGGAAGGTCTTTTCCACAGATTTCTGCATTTAGGCAGAATTATACTCTGCCAATACTGATGTGACTTACTGTTCCAATAAGTACAGTAAAATGTACAAGTATTGTCTTCTGACATTTGTAATATTGTTTTTCAGCTTAAAGAGGATGTTTCTGGTCCAGGACAAACATATGAAAGTCTGATCCGAGAACCAACCTATACCACCATGAGTGCTTTAAGAAATTGGAGATCACTTCGTTCGCAAAAGAATATTTAAAAAAGAAAAGAAAGACTCACATTTATAAATTGTTTTTCACGATCACTCATAGGCTAGAGTTCTTTAGGGGCATTTCCCATGCTTTTCTTTGAAATAATGACATGGGGCTTTTCTGTTCCACTGACTGAGCAGAAGACATGTTGGTGGTGGGGTGGAAGGGTGAGGTGCTATTTGCAAAGCAGGGAGAGGGCAAGATGCTGGTTTAAGTCTTACTTCAGGAGATGACACAGAGTCATAGAGTCATAGAGATATACAGTACGGAAACAGACCCTTCAGTCAAATTTATCCATGCTGGCCACATATCCTAAATTAATGGAGTCCCATTTTCCACCATTTGGTCCATGTCCGTCTAAACAATCCCAATTCATGTAACCATCCAGATATCTTTTTAACGTTGTAATTGTACCAAGATCCACCACTCCTCTGGCTGCTCATTCTATACTCTCACTACCTGCTGCATGAAAACATTGCTCCTTAGGTCCCTTTTATATCTTTCCCCTCTCACGTTAAATCTATGCCCTCCAGTTTTGGACTCCTCTACCCAGGAAAAAGACCTTGGCTATTCACCTCATCCATGCCTCTGACAATTTTATAAACTTATATAAGGTCATCCCTCAGCCTCCGACTCTCAATGGAAAGTAGCCCCAGCCTATATCATATACCATTAATGCAGTCTGTCTTAATTTTACATCCAGTTACATTGGATGACTGGCAATGGTTCAGTTACATTGCAGAGCTCTGTTCTGTTCTGTTTGATTTTCAGATATGTGTGTCATCCATGGGATATTATGCACATGAACATAAATGAGAAAATGTCACAAGAGTTCGAGATACCATAAATGAGCATCAATCCCACAGTTGAATATAATAATATAGAAATATAGGAAATTTATTGCATGGATTTATTGCATCTTGTGTGTGCTAGATGGAAAATAGCTAAATCAGCATAATCCCAATTTAATCTGTTCCTCAACTCCCTTCAATTCCTCTGCTAATTACTTTCAATTTAAGCATTCTAGTTATTGGCCTGTGAGATATCTGAAACTAGTCCTTCCTATCTACATAACTGAGGGCCTTTATAATTACATACATTGTAATTAAACTTCCCCTCATTCTCCTGTGAACTGAAAAAAACAGCCCTTAGTTATTCAATCTTCCCTTGTAGCTAATCAATTCCATTCCTGCTAGCATCCTCACAAATCTTATTTGTAACCTCTCTGATGTAATCATCTTCTTTCTATAGTATGACGACCAGTACTTCACACCATAGAATGGATCCCTGTTTTGTAATTAAGGGAAAGTATTATGTGTGCTTTTGTAACTATCTTATTTAATCTTGCCTTCAGAGATCCATAGAAATACACCCCCAAGGTTTCTCAGTTTCTCAATGCTTCTCAGTAGTTTTCTATTCATTGTGCCTTCTTCTCCCATTCCATTTTTACCATGTCATTGCCTGCACTTCCCTGGTTAAATTTCATTTGCCACTCTACTAGTCCCTTGGTCTGTCCATTGATTTCTTCCTGCATATCTTCCTCACAACCAATCACTTTACCAATTAAATGGTTATTAATCATGTCCCCTGCATTTAAGTCTAAATCAATTATATATACACCAAATACAAGGATGCTATCCTGCCCTTGCAGCTTTCTCCTGGAAACAAATGGTTAGTTACAAATGTACTTGTACATAACACTTTACTTCTTCCCAGTGAGCTGTTTTGGATCTGACTTTCCCTTGGGTTATATAAGCTATTAACTTTGACTGTTTTACCATATGGGAGTTTGTCAAATGCTTTGCTAAAATCCATATGGATCATGCCAAATGCTCTTCTTTTTACATGCTCCATGTTGCCTCCTTCAAAATATAAATTTGTCACATACAACCTTACTTTAACAAATTCTTGTTGACTATTTTTGATTAATCCATGTCTTTCATAAAATATATTTCCATATTCAATGAAGTTTCACAAACTGCATGAATTGGGTATTCTACCACAAGCGTTGTTCAATGGTCAGTATAACTGCTGTTTGGAAATTTATTTCTTTCCAACATGACTTTTCCTTACATCCAGTTTTATAAACCTTTTCAAAATGCATGCATTTGTCTGATTTACTCACTCAGTCCTTTCATTAACTCCTATTCTGACATTCTCCATCTACTCCAGCATTTTGTTTGTTGCTGTAAAGTGCACTTGAATCTTTCAGTTTATTACAGCATTTAATCACACATATTGTTGTTTAACTTGCCCTGCTACACCACTATGAATCCTGTTTTGGAAGAATGTACTGAATGTATCTCATCATGTTCTACTTTTGCTGAGATAACCATTTACAAATTATTCTGAGGAACCATGCAAGTCAAGTTCTTAATCAAAGGTTTTTTTTAAACTAAACCACTAGTGAGCAGGTTGTAGATTTATAGTGCTTTGTTAAGTTGTTCAATTATTATTTGTTTTTATGAGGATTTAGGTTTCTAAATAAACTTTAGGAATTGTTACTAATTGTCTAGCATGGCTGATATGATTAATCCTGTGAACTAATGTGAAAGCTACTGGAATTCTCAACAATATTAAATGTAAAGGGAACATTTTCCTTTGCCCTGGGGCTTACTGAATAAATTTGGGAATCAATTAGCTCAATTGGCTAGACATTTGTTTTGTGAATATGGAGTAACATCAACAGTTTAGTTCCTATAATGGCTGAGTTTACCATGAAGGTTCCTCCTTCTCAACCTCGCTCCTTGCCTGAGGAGTGGTGATCCTCAGGTTAAACGATCACTGGACATCTCTCTGTGTCATGAGAAAGTAGTCATTGGGGGCCTTAACTCAGTAAGCAATTAGATTTCAGATCATAAGATTCAACCATTTAGCTAATCTAGGTATCAAGGAACCAAGCCCAAACTGTAGCAGTACCTGTTGAGTTTGCTGACCAGCCTTGTGCTCCCTATTCCAAGTCAGACCAGAGTAATTTTGAGCAGAAATGCACTAGAATTGCTTTGTCTTAAAAGGTTACGTTTGGGACAGGGTACATCGGCTAGACTCATATTTATTGATTATAGGGGATTGTAAGGTGATTTAATTGAAACATTTAAATTGATTTGAGGATTGACAGGACAGAGAGAAGAAAAAAACTATTTGCAATGGTGAATGAAACTCAAATAAGAAGGAATCACTTTGAAATTAGTCCAAGGTAGGTCAGGGTTCCATAGAATCCTTACAGTGTGGAGACAGGCCCTTCAACCCAACAAGTCCACACTGACCCTCCGAAGAATAACTCACCCAGATCCATTCCCCTACATTTACCCCTGACTAATGCACCTAACCTACACATCCCTGAACACTATGTGCAATTTAGAATAGCCAATTCATCTAACCTGCACATCTTTGGATTGTGGGAGGAAACCAGAGCACCTGGAGGAAGCCCATGCAGACACAGGGAGAATGTGCAAACTTCCCCCACAAACAGTGACCCAAGGCTGGATTCAAACCCAGGTCCCTGGTGCTGTGAGGCAGCAGTGCTAATCACTGAGCCACCAAACCACCCTAAAGTGATGGCAAAAATCACTTCTTCATACAAAAGTAATGGAATCATTGAACTCTTTCCCCAAGATGCAGTTGAGGCTAGAGAGTGATTGAAGCTTTCATATCTGTGTTTGGCAGAATTTTGTTTAGAAAGGGAACATAGAGTTCCAGATGAATGGTAAGTAGATTGAGGTAATTTATATTACCATCATGATCCAATTGAATGGTGGAACAGATTTGGGAGGATGAATGGCCTTTTTCTGTGTTCTTCCTATCACTCACTGAAATTGGATGCAATGGGAACAAATCATTAGGTGCATTTTCTTTGCCTAAATAATATTAATGGGGAGGAAAATGGGACAGATATGTATACTTTGTGACTGATAGATAATTTTGCCCTTTGACTTAATTGAAATTTAACCCCTAAATCTCTTTTACTAAGTGCCCTAATCCTAAATTAACCAAATTGTTAATCCCAAATTGCTCCTAAATGAACAATTATAATTTTCTTTGCCAGCATCCTCAACCCTCACTTCACGTTATCTTAATGCTTTCAGATTGCCCATATAATATTAAGTAACTGATGAATGAGAAATCAATGTGTAAACATTCGATGAACCAAAGTCACCTTATTCAACTGCTTGGATGCTGCCTGACCTGCTGCACTTTTCCAGCAACACATTTTCAGCTCTTATTCAACTGCTGCCTAAATCTCCACTCACATATGTACACTGTGCCCTCCAATTACTGCCCACTCATCCTGAACCAATGATGTGTAAGTGACTCCTGTTGACTCCTGAATGTAAATTCAAAGCCGATGTACCTTCCACCTCATCATGTTTGTATTTGAATGTGTGTGTATTTGGGTTTAAAAGGAATATAATTTAAGTTGCATAGTGGTAGTTCATAATCCATTTTACCAACTGTTCAAAAATTCATAATCATTTGTATTTATTAATGGACCTGGTGCCAGTCTTTTTTTTGTTAGGGATAATACTAAAAGCAAAGCAAATTAACTGTCAATTAACCAACTTGTTGATTCAATTGAACTATATACTTTCAGGAGATTTCATGGACTGAAGGGGCTTGATCAGCAGTGTATCCTTCCTGTCAGAGTCACATCAGGGGAGGGGAGGGGAGTCCTTGCATGGGATTTTGTACACTACGTTGGTCTTGCTCATGCTGGGTATCGGGCCCTTTGTCCTGGTGAGTTGTTGTCTGAGAGTGGCTATTGGTTTATGTGCTGTTATGAGTCCTTGTGGTCATAGTAGCCTGGCTGTCAGTTCAGAAATGTTCTTGATGTATGGTAACGTGGCTAGTCCTTTGTGTTATTCATCAGGACAAAGTACCCAATACCCAGCATGACAGGGGATGAACCGTCTGCAACATAAATTCCCAGCTCGGCGAACAGAACCACAACATTGTTAGAAAAGCAGATTGTTGTTCGTAGCAAACTGCCTGGCTTTGGGGACAGTACCATACAACCTTGTCATGGTAGACGCTGCAAGACATGTCAGAATGTCGACACGGATACCATCATTACATGTGGGGACACCTCCCACCATATATGTGGCAGGTACTCATGCAACTCAGCCAATGTTGTCTCATATGCTGCAGGCAAGGATGCCCTGAGGCATGGTACATTGGCAAGACCAAACAGACGGTATGGCAACGGATGAATGGACGCTGCAGAACAATCAACAGACAGGAGTGTTCGCTCCCACACTTCAGCGGTCCGGGACATTCGACCTCGGACCTTCAGGTGACTGCCCTCCAAGGTGGACTTCGGGACAGGCAACAACGAAAAGTGGCCGAGCAGAGGCTGATAGCCAAGTTCGGTACCCATAGGAATAGCCTCAACTGGGACCTTGAGTACATAACACACTACAGGTGACCCTATTGCGCTATACACACACACAGACGGAAACACACACATGCGCAAGTGCGCACACACGCACACGCACACACACACACTCAGACCCTCTCTCATATGCTCGCACATACACTCCCACACACACCCTCTCACAGACTTAAACCCCTTTACACTCACACTTACAAACATACACACACTCTCTCACAGACACTCATAAACACGCCCCCACCCCATGCATCTACATGCACACATACACATATAAGTTTGTGGGGTGAATTTGGACTTGCAGAATTACATTTTACTTTGCTCAAAAAATTGCATGAATCCATGTAAGATTCTGAAAATCTGTTTTTTAGATTTGAATCAGTCTGACCATTGTGGCACAGACAGCCTCACAGGGAGTTAACACCTTCAATACCTTATCTGGGCCGACATGACACCAATTGTTAAGTGCACTTCAGAATGTAACTTTTAAAAAAAGTTTTGTGATTTATATATGAAAGAACTGACACCAACATAGTCTTTCTAAAAGATGAGAGACTTAACAAACAATCTGGGTCTTTTTCAATATATAATTTCAGTTACATCACACTGGAAACTTTTACGATAAATTCTGTCTTACAATCTTATACTCCACAATCACCTGATGAAGGAGCAGAGCTCCGAAAACTAGTGCTTCCAAATAAACCTGTTGGACTATAACCTGGTGTTGTGTGATTTTTAACTTTGTACACCCAGTCCAACACTGGCATCTCCAAATCATATCTTGAGAATGTAATTTAAAAGAAGTTATGGGATTTACATATCAAAGAACAGAAACCAACATATCCCATTCTAAAAGAGGAAAGATTTGATCTAAAATTGTTTAATGTATCACATCTCCACTGGACTCCTTTGGCTATAAATTCTGTGGTCATGATCATATTCTCTAAAACCACCTGATGAAAGAGCGGCGCTTCGAAAGCTAGTGCTTCCAAATAAACCTGTTGGACTCTAACCTAATGTTGTGTGATGTTTAACTGCATCTTAACTAAGGGATAGCTTCATCAACAATGCCACATTCTCTCATGGTGGCAGTGCCATGTTGTCTTAGATTATACTTGTATTGAGGAAATATCTGTAGACCAACAGCAGCAAATGAAGTGTTAATCTGATTTCAGGTGGTGATTTGCTTAATGTTCAAATAACTAATAAACATTTCAAAGTATAAAAAAAATGCACAGATACAAGAAAGAACTGATACATTCAATGAACTGATATTTCAGTGCAAGGACAAAATTAACAGCGACATACATTTGCTTACATCTGGGTGGCCCTTTCCTCACTTGAAGGCTGGTGAACAAATTTCAGAAAGATAAAGTTTGGTGCAACATTAAACATGAATTTCAACCCAAACATTGAGGAATGAAGAAAGCATAAACAACTTGCTGAGAAGAACAAAATATAGTGATAAATTGATAATGTTAAAATAAAACAAATACTTAGTCAGTATTTAAAGAGTGTAAAGTAATAGGTAACCAATAAATTAACTTTGGCATGTGAAGAAGCAGAACTAGAGAGATACAATTTAGGCCATAGGTCCTGCTCACCAGGGAATCGGAAGACTGTCTTCTGGTTCCTGAGCTTTGTTTGGATAAGCCAATTTTGTAATCAAATCAAATCAAATCAAATCAAATCTCACAACCTGCTGCGAGTCTGTTACTTTATTCATTCATTTCATGGTTCAACAAATGAATTCACTTTTATGTTGATTTATTATACATAAATTGATTTATTATACATGTAGTCTAAAAGTATGGGGGTGTGTGTACATTATGCTATACAGTATAATACATGTATCATATATATTTTGGTTGCTAGGTTTGAAACAGAACATTTCCATAAGTTAAAGTACCTATTCCTACCTCATTTCATTGTTTCTTATGGGAGAAACTGCACTTATGAGATTCATGGGTGACATTAATGCATTGGCTGGCCCTGTCCCCCCTTATTTACATCACTCTTATGGGGAAACGTTCCTCAACCTAAAAATCGTTTGAATATAAGTTGCACTTCTGATATGTAATTCTGATGCATATAGATAACTGCCCCTCAAGCAGGGATGAAAATTGGACAATTTCTGTAATGAGCAGCTGATCCAAAAAACAACTTTATGTATAGGGATTAAGCTGATAATCCAGGATTTCCAACCATCCAGGATTGGCCTTCAGTTTATAGGAATTGACAATTAATCTGCAGGGCACTACTATAAGTAACCTTGGTGAAAATTCAAAGAGATTTTTTTTGTCATTTTCTTTGAATATTTCTTCTCACCAGATATCAAAATATTGAAATGGAGGAAAAAAGGTTGTTTGGCTGATGGTCAAATGTCATTCAGTGGGTAAGGACTATTGCAGGAAAACACTATGCCATCAAAATAGATGTATTGGCTGATTAACAGCTGGAACATAGTGGCAAGTCATGTGATAAAATACCCAGGAATACATTTACAACTTGCATTGTCAACATGTGTCACTGATGAGGATAAACTGAGACTGATTAACAATTTGTCTAAGGTGCAAAATGAGTTTAAAAATTCTGGTACACTCTCTTTGGATGATTCAATTGATTTAATACATGATAATGTGAAATAATGTGGCAACATCAAACTGGCAAACTATTACTACTCTGCCCATATTTATTTTCGTTGATTTCAGATTGAGAGAGGGATGTAAAATGCACTAAAATTGGAAATACTGGAGCAACCATGGTCTGGCAGCACCCATGGAGAGAGAAACAGAATTGAAACATTAACTCTTTTTCTCTCTCCACTGATGCTCCCAGTTCAGCTGAGATTTTCCAGCACTTTTTGTTTTGATTTCAACTTTCCAGAACCTGCAATATTTGGCTTTTATTTAAGTGCAATGTGTTTTGCTGCCTTGTCATTTCCTCTTGCATGCTGTTGGACAAAAATCAATTACCAATCCTTGGAGTCAATTCTCAAGACGTGGAGGTTTGATTGTCTGCAGCAGACAATAAACATCTAGTTATATTTATGAGAAATGCATTGGTTATGGCCCTAAAGCCATGAAACTGAATTAGATAAATCTAGCAACTAGAGGATAGCCACCAAAAGTAAATCACTATTAAGGGTCTGAAAGACTGAAACGATACAACAAGCTCATAACTTTCTTATAAGGCAGTATGTCTGTCTCTCATGAACCCTCAATGTTATACTGCCTACATGGCAACCTACAGCACCATAAATTCATCCCCTCTGAAGCAACACTGAGTATAAAGCTTAATGTGGGCTCCCCAGCCTACTTGGATATGGGTAATAAATGCAGCCTTGGCAAAATCACATGCAGCCCAAGGACAAAAACGGAATCCTAACTCTTTACATGCATATTAATAATGTTGCTTCAAGTTCAGTAAGTTGAATTAACTTGCATGTCGTTCAATTTCATCAGAAACAGTTTGTTATCCAGCATATACATTTTCTGTCACTATCACGTTGTAGGGAGGAGGGTTGTCCTGGAACTCTTGGGGGGGAATTGGTTGTGCAGATGCATTGTTGTAGACCACAATAACTGGCTGAAAAATAAAAACAGTGCAAATTAATAGAATTTGAAAGGTTTGAGCATGGAAAGAGCGAGCCAGTTCATCATGCCTCGACCACTTCTCCCAATCCATTAAGCCCTGTTGTCTGCCACTTTCCCCATTGGAGCAATAATGATTGTGCTGTCCCTCTGTCAGAGCAAATGACCAGGCTGCATTTCATGGTGCAGTACGCTAGGGGGACCACTTCTTACACATGTGTAGCAGAGAAAACCCACCCATGAATTGCTGGAAATGATTAGATTCTCTACAGTGTGGAAGCAGGCCCTTCGGCCCAACAGGTCCACACCGACCTTCCGAAGAGTAAACCATCCAGGCCCATTCCCCTACCCTATATTTACCTCTGACTAATGCACCTAACAATATGGGCAAGTTAACATGGCCAATTTACCTAACCTGCGCATCTTTGGATTGTGGGAGGAAACCCACCAAACACAGAGAGAACATGCAAACTCCACACAGACAGTTGCCTGAGGTGGGAATCAAACCCAGGTTTCTGGTGCTGTGAGGCAGCAGTGCTAACCACTGAACCACCATGCTGCCCCTTCAGTGAAACAACTTGATTGTGTTTCTATTAAAATATCATACACCAGTATTCAAATTTTGATTATGGTGATCTTTTTTTGGAGCAGTACTTGTAATATAGAGGTTTATTTCAGGTAAATGCTTCTAAATTATGAAATAAAGTAATATTGTTTTAATAATTATTCCCATTGTTACTTTATTTTCTCAGACTCCTGTTAAAAATTAAGAAAAATAAAGCAAAAAGATTGAGATGTTTAAGAAAAAGCCATTCCCCAAAAATAAATAGACAGCAGATGCATTGAACAATTATTTTGCACCAGTCTCCACTGTGGAGTATGTTATTAAAGGCAATTTACTGACAATGCTGGAAATTTGAAGCAAAAACAGATCATCCTGGAGAAACTCAGCAGGTCTGGCAGCATCTGTGGAAAGAGAAACAATTTAATGAAGAATGATGCCAGACGAGAATCGAAAAGGAATCATATTGGACTCAAAATGTTAATTTGTTCCTATCTCCAGGAAGTTAAAAATTATGAGGAAGTTAAAAATCACACAATACCCAGTTATAGTGTAACAGGTTAAATTGGAAGCACTAGCTTTCAAAGTGCTGCTCCTTCATCAGGTGGTTGTGGAGGACACGATTGTAAGGCACAGAATTTATAGCAAAAGTTTACAGTGTGATGTGACTGAAATTATACATTGAAAAATGGCTTGATTGTTTGTTAAGTTTCTCATCTGTTAGAATGACCATGTTAGTTTCTCTTTCATATGTAAATTGCAAAATTTCTTTTTAAAAGTTACATTCTCAACTGTACTTTAACAATTGGTGTCAGCTCAGATAATGTATTGGGTATTAGCACCCCTCTGTGCTGCTGTCTGTGCCATAATGTTTACACTAATTCTAATCTAATAGTGAATTAACAGAATTTTACATGGATTCATGCAATTTTTGAGCAAAGTACAACGTAACTTTGCAAGTACAAATTCACCCCACAAACTAATATGTGTGTGTGTGTGTGCACACCTGGTGTTGTGTGATTTTTAACTTTGTGTACCCCAGTCCAACACCGGCATCTCAAAGTTATGAGAAAGGTTTTAATAGGCTGGGCTCGAATCTGCTGGAGTTTAGAATAGGAGGTGGTTGCTCGATTGAAAGACTTGTCCAGATGAGTGCAGCTTCAACAACATTCAAGAAGCTTGACACCATCCAGGCCAAAGCAGCCAGCTTGATAGGCAGCACATCTACAAATATCCACTCCATTCACCATCAATGCTCAGTTGCAGCAGTGTGTACAATTACAAAATGTACTGCAGAAATTAATTTAGATAGCACCTTCCAAACCCACCACTGCTTCTGTCTGGAAGGACAAGGTTAGCAGATACATGGGAACACCAATATCTGCACGTTCCCCTCCAAACCACACATCATCCTGTCTTGGAAATATGTCACCCTTTCTTTACTAAAACGGTGTCAAAATCCTGGAATCCCTTCCTAATGACATTGTGGGTTTACCCACAGCACATGAACTACAACAGTTCAAGAAAACAAGCTCTCACCACCTTCTTGAGGACAACTAGGCATGAACAATCAATGCTGGACAGCTAGCAACACATATCCTGTGAGTGAATTTAAAAAACATACAAGATCCTGAAGAGCCTGGACAAGTGAATGTGGAAAGAATGCTTTGGTTTGTGGGAGAATCTAGAATGAGGGGCTATTGTTTCAAAATAAGAGGCTGACTAATTAGGATGAAAACAAGAATACTTTTCACACTAATCATCATGAATTTATGGAACATGGTCCTCAAAAGGTGTCAGATGCAGAGTTTTTGAATATGTGTAAGGCAGAGACTGATAGATTCTTGTTAAGCAAGGGGGTGAAAGGTTATCAGGGACAGCCAAGAGTGTTGAGCACTCAAATCAACTGATATAGAGTCGTTGAGTCACACCACCTGTAAACAGACCCTTTGGTTCAATAACTCCATGCTGACCATGTTGTCAAACTGTTGCCAACTGCCATGTTGTCCACCTGTCTGTGCTTGGCCTACATCCCTCCAAACCTTTCCTATTCATGAACTTATCCAAATGTCTTTTAAATGTTGTAACTATACCTGCATCCACCACTTTATCCAGCAGTTCATTCCACACATGAACCACTCTGTGAATAAGAAAGTTGCCACTCATATCCTTTTTTAAATCTTTCTCCTCTCACCTTAAAAATATACCCCCTAGTTTTGAGCTCCTCCACTCAAGGGAAAAGATCCTCATCATTCACCTTATCTGTGCTCCTCATGATTTTATAACCTCAGTAAGGTCATTCCTCAACCTCCTATGTTGCATTGAAATCTTACTGAATGGCAGAGCAGGATGGTGCCCAGCTCACTGTGTTCCTGTGTAACACCAAGCAGACGTCCCAAACCCTGGCACTGGGCAGGCAATACAGCCTTCTGGATTCTTGCTGTAACCTGCAATGAACTGTACCTGTTCCTCTAACTGTACTGTCCCTCAATGCATCTGCATTCTTGTTAACTCCCACTGTTTGCATGTCTTCATGTGCCATGGTTCCAGGCAGGCCCTCACTTTTATCCATACAGATAGCAAGAACCTCAACAATTGTAAAGGCCAAGGCTCCTCCACTACAACTTTATCAATGCCCCAACGTGCAGTAATCTCCTGTCCCTGGCCACAGCCCAAATCAGAAGAGCCTATCCTAAGGAGTGCGATAGACTCCTGTATCAAAACGTTCAGGCAACTTCCTCCCTCCCTGATGTGCTATAGTGCTTGCAGCTCAGCTTCCAGCTTATAAACTAAGCTGAAGCTGTTGAAGTGATAGGCTTTTACTGCAGACATAGTTGTTTTAGATCACATAGATGAGCAGGAGTTCTAACATCCTGCAGCACATCATCTGCCCTCCCATCTTTATTGTTGTCTTTCTAGCCAGCTCCAAGCCAGTCCCTAGAATGAACAGACTCTCTGAATCTTCTGTTTTTTTTAGTCGCGAGACTGAGAAAACCTTCTGCATTGTCTTTTAATTTCAGTTCTTTTTTTTCTTTTCCTCCCTTTTTCCAGCAGTATCCAAAAGAGGCTCAGCAGCAGTGTTTATATTTTCCTCTCATCACCTATGGCCCTCTCATCTTTATGGTGTGGTGATTAATTAATTAATTACCATTACTTATATTTTGATTAGATTCCCTATAGTGTGGATACAGGCCTTTGGCCCAACAAGTCCACACTGACCCTCCAAAGAGCAACCCACCCAGATGCATTTTACCCCTAACTAATGTACCTAACACTATGGGCAATTTAGCATGGCCAATTCATCTAACCTGCACATCTTCGGATTGTGGGAGGAAACCCATGCAGACACGGGGAGAATGTGCAAGCTCCACACAGAGAGTCACCCTAGGTGGGAATTGAACCCGGGTCACTGGCACTGTGAGGCAACAGTGCTAACCACTGAGCCACCATGCCACCCCTTTGCTTAAGTAAATTCTGCTTTCCATTCAGGTTTTCCCAAACAGCACTGTGGTAATAATCACTTGATGTACTAACCATTGACTCCAGGATATCACTTTCTGACTTCCTCAGGGTAATTACCTTATCCCAAACATCTTCAGCTTCCCTTCATCAATACGGTCCGAAGTGGGGATTTTGCTGATGATTACACAATGTTCAACATAATTTGCAACACCTCATGTACTGAGTTAGTCTATGTCTATATGGAGAAAGTCCTACGCAACATCCAAGTTTGGGCTAAAGAGTGGAAAACAACATTTACACCACTCAGGCACCAGGCAAGAACCATCTTGAACATGAGGAAGCTAACCACCTCCTCTTGATATGTAATGGCTTTACTATGACTTAATTCCCTCAATGAACATCTCAGGTGTTGCAATTGACTAGAAACAGAACCGAACCAGCTATTTAAATATTGTGACTATAAGTGCTGGTCAGAGGCCAGGAGTCCTGTCATGACTAACTAACTTCCCATCCCCCATCTATAAGACCATAGTCAGCAAAGGGATAGAATACTGTTCATTTGCCTGTATGAGTGGAGCTCCAAAAACACTCAAGAAGCTTGACATCATCAATGACTCAGCAATCAAATTAATTGGAATCCCATTGTAAAACTGCATCATTTTATTTTTGTGTTATTTTAAAGTTCTGGACTGAAGTGATATAGAACTGTTTAAATCATAGTGCTTGTCATGCTGTGTATATTTTGAAAAACAAATGACCTGACACTCACTGAAGTATCATATAAATAGTGTTTTGAACAAGCAGTAATTAAAGTTAGGTAGAAATTGAATTGGAGCCAAAGGGGTTTACAGATGCAGCTCTGATTGACAACAAGAAGTAGTTTCTTTATGGACTAGTGGCCACTTATTCATGATAGGGACCTTTTGCCCCAAAGATTGTGTGGTTGATTTTTGGGTAACTGAACAGCTCAGAGCTGGGAAAGGTTTCAGAGAGAGAAAGAAAGAAAGAAAACAGTTCAGTTCATCCTTAGCTTGGGAGTAAGCTCTCTACGCTCTGTGATCAAAACTAACTTTATGGCTTAAGAAAACCAATTTATATTTCCTGCAACAGTTGTTGTAAGTTGTGACTTTTAAACTGATATATGAGAGACATTTTATAAATGAAATAACCAACCAGTGGAAGATCCCAGAGAAAGCTAACTGCAAATCAACCTGTTGGCCATCAGAAGAGCCATAAGGATCTTCACAGCAACAGAACCTCGGAATAAAGGCTACCAAACAGAGTTTTTCTCCTCTGCTAATAACCTTTTTATTTCCTTGAATGTGTGTGTAAGGGCATAGTAGCTGCAGTGTGTATCATCTATAAGATGCACTACCGTAACTCACCAAGGTTCCTCAAACACATCTCTGAATGCATGACCTCTACCTCCAAGAAGGATAAGGGTAGTAAATACATGGGAACATCACCACCCTGCAAGTTCCCCTTCATTTTAGTAAGTTGGTTGATTGCCAATATATTCAAGGAGAACTTTCCTGCTATTTAAAATCATCCCATCAGATATTTTACATCCACCTGACAGTGTGACTTGGGCATTGGTTTAGTGTCTCATCCAAAAAGGCAGAACATCCAGCAGTGCGACACTCCTGCATTATTGGCTGGGGACATCAGCGTAAATTTTGTGCTCAAATCTTTGCATTAGACCCATTCCTAAGTGAAACACATTGGCTGTTTGGTTTATGCTCTGCGTGTCTTGCAGTTCCAGTGACTTCTGCACAGTTAGGATAGCCCACAAGTGGTTTAGCTGCTGGCATCCAGTAACTATCATTGGTAAATGTACACTTTTCCGAAAAGGGAATAAAGACTAATTGACATATGAATATATACAATTCACCAATCAATTACATCAATCCATTATTTAACTTACCATGGCTGTTGTCTCGTAGCAACAAGTCAGACCTTTACAATTGAAGCTTGAAATTGCAATAGATATTGCTGCATTAAGCAATGTCAACAGGAGAAGTATGATGACACATGCTGTATCCTGTAAAGTGTTAAAAACAAATAAATTAAGTTGGAGAGGAAACATTTTGGAGAGAAAACAAGGGCGACATGGTGCCTCAAAGGCAGCATGGTGGTTTAGTGGTTAGCACTGCTGCCTCACAACGCCAGGGACACGGGTTTGATTCCACCCTCGGGCAACTGTGTGTGTACAGTTTGCACGTTTTCCCAATGTCTGTATGGGTTATCGTCCGGGTGATACAGTTGTCTCCCACTATCCAAAGATGTACAGTTTAGGTGGATTAGCCATGCTAGATTGACTGTGATGTGCAGGTTAGGTGGATTAGCCATGGGGAGTGCAGGGTTATTGGGGTAGAGGGTGGGTCTGTGAGGGTTACTCTTCAGAGAGTCGATGTGGACTCAATGGGCTGAATGGACTTCTTCCACACTGTAGGGACATCTATGATGATTTTTAAGAAGTACTTATAAGTAAATTAATATCAATAGGTTTTAATACTCACCTCAGAATTGAAAATTGTGAAAATTGTGAGGTTTAAAGCATATATTATTATGGCTGGTAAGCAGGAAATGGCACTGATGATGTTCATTGCTAAACAGCCTCTGATCTGGAAATTTAAAAAAATGTTAAAAGTGCATGAGAAAACAAGGAAGGAGGAAAATGTCAATTGGTTAACCAATCCTATTGTAATCCGTTCTGTCTGCAATCTGCCCATTCTGTTGAGTAAGTTTAAATAGATTCAACTTCACACCTTAGGGAGGATGTCAAGACCTCAGAAAGAATGTAGCAGAGATTCACTGGAATGGCACCAGGAATGGGGAGCTTTATTTCCATGGATAGCCTGGAGAAGATGAATTTATTTGTCTGATATTTTTAATAGGATGAATTGGTTTGATGCAGTGAAGAAGGATAAACTTCCCAAGTTCAGGAGCAGAGGAGAAAGGACTGAAAATGTGTTGCTGGAAAAGCGCAGCAGGTCAGGCAGCATCCAAGGAGCAGGAGAATCGACGTTTCGGGCATGAGAGCAGAGGAGTCAGGAAGCAAAGAGCAAAGATTTAAGGTAACATGGAAAAGAGCCAGAGGCAATATGAGGAAATGTTCTCTATCAAGTTGTGTTGTTGTGACCTAGATGTCTTTGCTTGAAAGGTATGGAACTAGATTCAATAAGGACATTACAAAGATCTGAAGCATTTACAGTCTTTTGGAAAAAGCAGTAAGTGAGATTAATTGGATAGTTCTAGCAATATGTCAGCATTGACAGAAAAGGCTAAATGGCCTCCTTTCTTGCTGCGTCATTCAAATTTCTGGGAATGACTTTCAACCATATGCCCTTGCACCCAAGGCCAATCAAACAGATTTCTACAACTCTCATCCATTGTACACTCTGTACTTCTGCTCAAGAACAATCAGTGGAACGTGTGGGAGCTTGCAGGAGTGAGCATGATGGCTGTGCAGAGAGTTGGATCTGAATATCCATCTCTGACTCCCAGCATCTGGAAAGGTGTCCCCCAATAAGGTGGGAATGGGTAAGCTCCAATTCTGGAATCCTGCCCATTGTCAGCAGGATATCACCAATGAGACACTTGACCCCAACTATTCCTTGATTTCCCGAGAAGTTAATGTAGCCCCTTAAATCTAGACATATTCAAATCAAATCAACCCCTTTAGAGTCACTATTCCACACTCTGGAGCAGATGGAAATTTAACCCAGCCACCTGGCTCAGAGGTAGTGACACTACAACATGATCTCTGAATCTTGAATTTAATGGGTCTCCTGTGATTTCTCATGCAGCAGAGTGAGCTTTGTAGATTGAATGCATGACACCAATTCTGTGAGTAATGCCTTTTCACTCCATTTGCCAAAACTGAAACATTTTCATTCAACAGACCAAATAGTCTAAAATGCACAAATAAAACATCAGAAATTGCTGAAAAATCTCAGCAGGACTGGCAGCATCTCTGTAGGGAAAATGTTTCAAGTTCTGTGACCTTTGCCAGAACTGGACCAAACAATCTAGCTGGGCAAAAGTGAGGATTGCTGGAGATCAGAGTCTAGATTAGAGTGGTGCTGGAAAAACACAGCAGGTCAGGCAGCATCCGAAGAGCAGGAAAATCAACATTTCTGATGAAGGGCTTTTGCCCGAAATGTTGACTTTCCTGCTCCTCGAATGCTGCCTGATCTGCTGTGCTTTTCCAGCGCCATTCTAATCCAAACAATCTAGTTAGATCAGATCTTCATTAGGGTAAGGGAAATGGCTACTAGGCAATAATGGACTTTTATACCATCAATGAAATGTTACAAATTCACTTGTGGCAGGTACAGTATTGAGTTAGATACAGATTAAAGCTTCCTCGATATACTCCCCATCAAATACTCCCAGGACAAGTCCAGCACAGGGTTAGATACAGTGTAAAGCTACCTCAACACTGTCACAGGATAGGTAATATATTGAATTAGATACAGAGTAAAGCTCCCTCTAGGCTGTCCACAATAATTACTCCCAGGACAGATTTAACACAGGATTAGGCATAGAGTAAAACTACCTCTACACTGTCCCCAACAAATACTACCAGCACAGGTATAGCGCAGGGTTAGATACAGAGTAAACCTGCTTCTACACTCTCCTACCAAACACTCCCAGGACAAATAAAGCATAGAATTAGACACAGGATAAAGCTACTTTTACTCTGCCCCAACAAGCACTCCCAGATATCTAATCCTAACTCTCAGGGTTAGATATTGAGAATAGCATCATCTACAGTGATCCACTGAACATATCCACCCTAGGCAAAGAACTGTTCAGATATATGGCCTAATTTGCCTTAAGAAAAATGGACTTATCCTCTACCTGTCTGCATTTGTACTCAGATTCCAAAGGTGGAAGCTTGTCTTCGGCACGGTGGCTCAGTGGTTAGCACTACTGCCTCACAGCACCAGGATCTGAGGTTCAATTCCAGCCTTGGGCAACTGTCTGTTTGCACATTCTCCCCATGTCTGTGTGGGTTTCCTCCCACAGTCCAAAGATGTGTGGGTTAGGTGAATTGGCCATGTTAAATTGCCCATAGCATTAATCAGAGGGGAATGGGTCTGGGTGGGTTACTCTTTGGAGGGTCGGTGTGGACTTGTTGGGCTGAAGGGCCTGTTTCCACCCTGAAGGGAATCTAATCTTACTTCTTCCAGCATTTAAGCAATAGGTAATTTCTGTCAACTGTGATGGTCTGCATTTGAATTAAAGAGCAGATGTGGGACTGTAGCAATTTACCTATTCCACTGTGTTATCCCTTTAATCAAATTTGTTTTATGAATCCTAAAGTAAAAGAGATGTAGCATGGCAATAACCAGTAACAAGATCTTGCTGGTTTGTCACCTTGAATGTTGATACCACTTACAATCCAATTATATTAAATTTGTTGAGCAAGTACTTACCATGCAATCAGTTGGCATCTTTTCAACAACTACAGCGAGTGACCCTGCAACAATAAACTTTAAAAATATATTTCACATCAGAGAGCAAACAGCACAGGTTTGTATAACAATTGAAATACAGGATTCAATTTTTTTAAAGTGTCACACTCCACTCAGGGAACACCCTGGAAACCAAGCCCTGCTATTCCAGGAGTCATCACAAAAGATAAAAATGATTGACAAGTAGTTCTTCTATTAAACACACTAAATTTCTCCTTTACACACATACTGACCAATGGCAAAGAAAGACTTTCACAGGTAGAAAAAGTAACTGGGAAGACAGTTCAATGGCTCCAATTCATGGGTTTGCTGAGATGATCTTGTAAGACACGTACTCCTCAGCCTTTCTTCTTCAGACATTTTCACTTGCTTACACGAAGCACAGGGCCTCAGGTTACAGTGGGATCAGATGGGCCAATGGGTTGAGGAATGGCGGATGAAGTTTAATTTAAATAAATGCAAGGTGCTGCATTTTGGGAAAGCAAATCTTAGTAGGATTTATACACTTAATGGTAAGGTCCTAGGGAGTGTTGCTGAACAAACAGACCTTGGAGTGCAGGTTCATAGCTCCTTGAAAGTGAAGTCACAGGTAAATATGATAGTGAAGAAGGCGTTTGGTATGCTTTCCTTTATTGGTCAAAGTATTGAGTGCAGGAGTTGGGAGGTCATGTTGCGGCTGTACAGGACTTTAGTTAGGTCACTTTTGGAATATAGTGTGCAATTCTGGTCTCCTTCCTATCAGAAAGATGTTGTGAAACTTGAAAGGGTTCAGAAAAGATTTATAAGGATGTTGCCAGGGTTGAAGGATTTGAGCTATAGGGAGAAGTTGAAAAGGCTGGGGCTGTTTTCTCTGGAGTGTCGGAGGCTGAGGGGTGACCTTATAGAGGTTTATAAAATCATGAGGAGCTTGGATAGGATAAATAGTCAAAGTCTTTTCCCTGGGTGGGGGAGTCTAGAACTAGAGGGCATAGGCTTAGGGTGAGAGGGGAAAGATATAAAAGAGACCTAAAGGGCACTTTTTCACGCAGAGGGTGTATGGAATGAGCTGCCAGAGAAAGTGGTGGATGCTCATATAATTGCAACATTTAAAAGGCATTTGGTCAGTTATATGAATAGGAAGAGTTTGGAGGGATATGGGCCGGGTGCTGGCAGGTGGGACTAGATTGGGTTGGGATATCTGATCAGCATGGACAAATTGGACCAAAGTCTCTGTTTCTGTGCTGTACGTGTCTAAACTCTATGACTGAGTTGATGTTTTAAACAGAAAAAAAACTGTACATCAATGATTCATTTTTGTTTCTCTGCAGTTGGAAACTGTTTATTTTTATAAATAATAATTTCGTTGAGTAGGGTCTCTGACTTGCTCGTTAAAAGCTGTAGCTTACAGCAACCAATGAGAAGAGATGAATTAGCTTCCATCAGGGCTGTGGCTTGTTTTTACTGCCAAGGGAGGACAGCTCCTTTCTTTTCAGAAGTCCATTGGATTCTCACCAAACGTTCACACCCACAAGTTGTTCAGCTACTTTGCATCCTATCAGATTGTTGTTGGTAAGCCGAAGGCCTTTGTTGTCAATTGCTGGTCACCAATGAGTTCCTTGTTGCCAATCAGACCTCCATTCATACTCACCTCTCGGCTCCAGCTTATCGAAAAATAGACTTCTGCCACTCCTTGAACAAAAAGCGTTCTAGTAGCACTTACAACGAATGTCAGATAACTTGTTTTTAACAAGTGCAGAAATCCATTCCACAATCTCTAGCTTGGACAACAGTCCTGTTCTCATTTGAGTCCACAATCAAAAATACAAAAAAAATGTGTTTTTTTCAAAAGTCTTTCTCTCCTCAAACTAGTGACTTAAGGGAGTTAAACATTGGTTCCATATACCCTCTGTCTCAATCTGTTTTCTTACTAAGACAGCCATTCTTCTTGCTTAATGCTGAAAAAAACAATCAATGAAGGAAGTTCAATGAGCCAGTGGGGTAGAAAACATCACAGCTTCAACTGACACATTTTGTAACTTCATCAAGTTCTAATAATAAGCTCTCTTTGGAGAATTATTAGAAGAATTAGTAATCAGCAATCCAGCAACTCACCTCGATTCCTTTGACAGCACGTTGTAACACTCCTCCCTCTTACAACCAACAAGGGTAATAACTGAATAGAAACTAACCCCACCAGGTTGCTCTTCAGGTCACATACCATCATGACTTAGAGCTGTATTGTCATTCCTTCATGGTTACTGGCTTATTCTTCCCAACAGCACTATGGATTTTCCCATGCAACATGGACCAGTTCAAAATGGTGGATCACCACCAGCATCTCCAAGACAATTGAAGACAGGTAATGTAATCTGGCATTGCCCGCAATATCACATTCTAGGCTCAGTGGTTAGCACTGCTGTCTTACAGTGCCAGAGACCCGGGTTCAATTCCCGCCTCAGGCAACTATCTGTGTAGAGTTTGCACATTCTCCCTGTGTCTGCGTGGGTTTCCTCCGGGTGCTCGTGTTTCCTCCCACAGTCCAAAAATGTGCAGGTTAGGTGAATTGGCCATGCTAAATTGCCCGTAGTGTTAGGTGAAGGGATAAATGTAGGGGAATGGGTCTGAGTGGGTTGCTCTTCGGAGGGTCGGTGTGGACTTGTTGGGCCGAGGGGCCTGCTTCCACACTGTAAGTAATCTATTAACAACTAAAACAGAAAAGAACCCAGAAAAATCTTAGCTTCTCTTCTGCTGGGAGTTGAAAACCGTCATAAACACTGTACTATAGCCCCACCTAAGGTCAGGTAATTTGTTATAGTTACAGGATAGAGTTTTGTGGAAAATCAGGAGTTGAAATTTGTGACATTTCATTTCCTGATTGTAACCAATGGGTAATTTGTCTCTTTTTAAAATATATTTGATGAGCTACAGGTACCTGTCTTGCCTCACAAAATTTCATTTCAAGGAGCTTTAGACAACTTTAGCTCGGCCATACTTGGAATATTGTGTATATTTATGATCACCACAGTAACAGAAAGATGTGGATGCTTTGGAAAGGGTACAGGCAAGGTTTACCAGGATGTTTCCTGGTATGAAGAAAGGTTGGGTAGACTAAGATTGTTTTCAGTGGAATGCAGGAGGTCGAGGAGTGACCTGATAGAAGTTGATACGATTGTGAATGGCACGGATAGAGTGGAAAGTATGAGGCTTTTTCCTCAGGGTGGAGGGGTCGATTATGAGGGGAACATAGGCTCAAGATGCAGAGCAGGATGGGTGGGGTGGGGGCGGTCAGGTGGATAATGTTTAAAAGAGATGTGCAAGGCAAGTTTTTCACTCAAAGGGTGGTGAGTACCTGGACCATGCTGCTAGTGGAGGTGGTAGAATCAGACACAATAACAGCATTCAAGAAACACCTGGACAAATACATGAATAGGAAGGGAATACAGCGATACAGATCCTGTAAGTGAAGACAGTTTTAGTATGAAAGGGCAAAATGTGTGAGTGCAGACTTGGTGGGTTGATAGGCTTGTTTCTGCGCTGCATTGTTCTTTATTTTTTTGAGTTTGCCGTGTCGGTAAAGGGTACAGAGATAAACCTTGGGTGCTGTGAAGTCGTTTGGCAGTGTGTTGTATTACACTAGAAAATCAAGCCCTACTATTCCTGGAGTTGTCAAGAAAGTTAAAGGTTTCTAAAAGTACACAAAATTCTGCGGTAGGTATGTCTTTTAGATCTAGGTTGACAACTAGGTATCTGAACTTAACAAGAGTTACTAGTTATTACAAATAATAAACAGCCATGAACAATCAACATATGATTACTAGTTAAAATGCTAACCCTGTTATTAAAACCTCCCTTCTACACACATACACAGACAGACACAAAAAGTTTGGTGTCATGCATGGAAGAAAAGATTGGGAAAGCAGTTCGATGGTTCCTGTCCACAGGTTTCACTGAGATGATCTTTTAGACTTTTAGGAATTGCTGTTCCTCAATGTTATTTTCACTTGCTTGGGGGAGATGCAGAGTGATTTGTTCACACTTGTACAGTCTCTGACATATTGCTTAAAAGGCAGACCTTACAGTAACTGATGGGGGAGAATAAACTGCCTTTCATCAGTTTGGAGATATTTGTCACTGCAGGAAAAAGACAACTCCCTCTTTTCCAGATTGTTCAATGACAAACGCTTACACCCAAAAAAGAACAAAGAACAGTGGAGATCTGAATCAAAAATGGGAAGCGATTGGAGCAACTCAGCAGGTCTTGCAGCATCTGTGGTGAGGTGCTCCCAGATGTGCTGTGTTTCTTGAACATTTTCTGTTATGTGATAGCCTACCACATCATTGTTGGCAGGCAGAAGGCTTTTGATGTTGACAACATGTCACTATGCCACAGACGAATCAGTTACTTGTTGCCAGCTGAAACTTTGTTCATACAAAGGCTTGGCTGCAGCTTGTCTGCAACTCAACATTAACCATTACTCCTTGAACAAGCAGCTGTGTAAACAACACTTACAATGAGCATCAGGGAACTTGTTTTTAAAAAGTACAGTGATCTTTTCCACAATCATTAGTATGCCAACAGTGCTTTCCTCATTTGACTCCACCATTAAAAACAAAGACAAAAAATGTTTTTTACAGATGGTTAAAAGACCAAAGTCGGTAGCATGCAACAATTGTCTTTGAAAATGTTCTTGGAGCCTATGGGAGCACTGCAGCTTCAATTGATTCTATAGCTACATTCTTATTAGCATCCTATTTTCGAGGATGCATCTATAACAGACCCACCTGAGAGGAACAGATTGCTCAAGTAAATCTAAATAGGCAAATGACAGGATCAAAACCATCTCATTGGCATAAACGAGGAATACACAGTCTGACTTGGAGATTGAATACATAGGGCATTCTGTCTGGAATACGTACCAATACACAATTGTTGTCAGATATACCTAAAGAGCTGGTAGCTATAATCTTAATGTAGAACAATAGCGCACCACCAGAGACCCAGGTTCAATTCCCACCTCAGGCAACTGTCTGTGTGGAGTTTGCACATTCTCCCCGTGTATGCATGGGTTTCCTCCGGGTGCTCTGGTTTCCTCCCACAGTCCAAAAATGTGCAGGTTAGGTGAATTCGCCATGCTAAATTGCCTGTAGTGTTAGGTGAAGGGGTAAATGTGGGGGAATGGGTCTGGGTGGGTTGCTCTTTTGAGGGTCGGTGTGGACTTGTTGGGCCGAAGGGCCTCTTTCCACACTGTAGGTAATCTAATCTAATCTAATCTAATAGAAATGTTTCAACACAGATAGAGTTTGCTATTTCTCTACTGGCTGAGTTGCCACTCATTTTAATTCCACTTATCAGTACCTGGTCCAGAGTCATGGACATTACAACATCTCAGATGTGGATGCAGGTTCCTTTTAAATGACTTGAGTGTTTCTACCTCAGCAACCAAACTGAGCAGAGAATTCTAGACACCCACAAACCTCAAGATGAAATTATTTTTCCTCATGTCCCCTCTAATCCTTCTACCTTTACATTCTTGTATTCACCGTTAATACTTACTAGAGCTCCAGTCCACCAGGGTGTGCCAAATATTAGGGAAAACAAACTGAGCCAAAGTCGACGTGACCTCTTGCTGACCTTTACAATTCCAATGATAATGACAATTAGACCCGTCATAATCTCCGTTATCTGAAAACACCAGAAAATTGTGTTAAAATGTTCGAAAAAAAGTTTCAGCTTGCTTCTGTGATGTAAAATTTACACTGAAAATCAATGCCCTATGCATAGCAAAGGCTCAATTTTAACCTCTAATGATTTCTACCCTGTGAAGTTTACCCAATGAATACTACCTTGAATTCTTGAATTTGAAGTGGCAGTTTTATTTCGGATTTTTTGTAGATAAAGGAAAAACAATCAAAACAGAAGAATTCAATTAAATCTGCTCCTTATTTTTATTATTAATATAATGTAAATACTGTGGCACATCCAGAATTATATTTGGAATATGTGGGTGAAACATATCTTTTGAAAGAAAGATACTTAGTTTGTTTTATGTTACTGTGGCATTTTATTATTTGTGTGGTGTACATGAGTTGCGGTCTGTGAGGGATGACAATGCTGCCATGATTCTGATAAAAAGACTGCATTGGTAATTAAGCCCCACTATTTCATGAATCATCACAAATGAATAATAATCATTTCCATCAATCAGATGGTTAATTTAACTGACTTTGACTACTATTTAAGATAAAAGAAACTTACACTAACTTTCATCTATAAGCATCAAAACAAGACTACATTTATTGTAAACAATCTTACCCTTAATAAGTGGCAAAATGAATTATTAGTGACTCATTTTCAAACATAGAATATACCCACTTTATATCCCAATATATGATGTGGAGGAGCTGGTGCTGGACTGGGATGGACAAAGTTAAAAATCACACAACACCAGGTTATAGTCCAACAAGTTTATTTGGAAGCACCAGCTTTGGGGACACTGCTCCTTCATCAGGTAGCTGTGGAGTAGGATCATAAGACACAGAATTTATAGTAAAAGATTTTGTGTCTTATAATCCTGCGCCACAGTTACCTGATGAAGGGGCAGTGCTCTGAAAGCTAGCACTTCCAAATAAACTTGTTGGACTGTAATCTGGTATTGTGTGATTTTTAATTTAATCCCAATATACACACATTTTTTCACAAATAAGATAGGACACCACAGAATATTTATTTGACAGAAATACCATAGATGGAAAACATGGGCAAAAATGTTCAAATTCTATGGATCAAGAGTTCAAACAACAAGATTTGAAATTAGGTGATTTTCTCACATCTTTTGTTTCTGGAAATAATCCCACATTGTTGGTGGTGAAGGTTTGCTTTTCAGACGCGAGGTCTGTGACCAGCAGTATGCCACAATGATCAACGCTGGGTCCACTGCTTTTCATCATTTATATAAATGATTCAGATATGAATACAGGAGGTATGGTGAGTAAATTTGCAGATGACACTAGAACATAGAAGAGTACAGCGCAGTCCAGGCCATTTGGCCCTCATGTTGTGCTGACTTTTAATCTTACTCTACGATCAAACTAACTTAAATTCCCTTCATTTTACTATCATCCATGTGCCTATCCAAGAGTCGCTTAAATGTCCCTAATGTATCTGAGTTGAGAGTGTAGTGCTGGAAAAGCACAGCAGGTCAGGCAGCATCCGAGGAGCAGGAAAATCGATGTTTCGGGCATAAGCCCTTCATCAGGGCTGTGCTTTTCCAGCACTACACTCTCGACTCTGATCTCCAGCATCTGCAGTCCTCACTTTCTCCTAATATATCTGACTCTATTACCACTGCTGGCAGTGCATTCCACATTTGCCACCCTCCAATCATCTGGTACTACTCCAGTGGACAGTGAGGATGCAAAGATCATCAACAATCTCTTCCCTCACTTCCTGTAGTAACCTTGGGTATATCCGTCTGGCCCAGGGGACTGATCTATCCTCATGTTTTTCAAACTTTCCAGCACATCCTCCTTCTTAACATCATCCTGTTCAAGCGTTTCAGCCTGTTTCAGGTCCCTCTCACTTGTGAATACTGAAGCAAAGTATTCATTAAGGATCTGCCCTACCGTCTCTGACTCTAGGCACAAGTGTCATCCACTATCCCTGATCAGCCCTATCCTCACTCTGGCCATCCTCTTGCTCCTCAAATAAGTGTAGAATGCATTGGGGATTTCCTTAATCCCACCCACCAAGGCTTCTTCATGCCTCCTTCTAGCTCTTCTAAGTCCATTCTTCAGTTCCTTCCTGGCTGTCTTGTAACCCTATAGAGCCTTGTCTGATCCTTGCTTCCTCAACATTAAAAAAGCATCTTTCTTCCTCTTGACTAGATGTTCCACATCCCTAGTCATCCAAGGTTCCTTCACCCTCCCATCCCTTCCTTGCCTCAGTGGGACAAGCCTATCCAGCACTCACAAGAGCTCCTTAAACAATCTCCACATTTCTGCCGTGCATTTCCGAGAATATCTGCTCCCAACTTATGCTCCTCAGTCCCTGCCTAACAGCATTATAATTCCCCCTCTACCAATTGAATACTTTCCCATGCCATCTGCTCCTATCCCTCTCCATGAGTTTAGTAAAGGTCAGGGAGTTGTGATCACTATCACCAAAATGCTGTCCCACTAAGAGACCTGACAACTGACCTGGTTCATTGCCAAGCACCAAATCCAATATGACCTCCCCTCCAGTCAGCCTATGTACATATTGAGTCAGGAATCCTTCCTGGACACACCTGACAAATCATGTCCGTCCAAACTATTTGCACTAAGGAGGTTCAAATCAATATTAGGGAAGTTGAAGTCACTCATGACAACAAACCTGTTACTTTTTCATCTTTCCAAAGTCTGCCTCCCAATCTGCTCCTCCGTGTTTCTGTTGATATTGGGGTTGGGGTGGGGTCTATAGAAAACTCTCAATAAAGTAATTGCTTCTTTCCTGTTTCTGATTTCCACCCATTGTGACTCAGTAGACAAACCCTCCTCAATTTTGCAGCTGTTATACTATCCCTGATTGGCAATGCCACTCCCCCACCTCTTTTACCTCCCTCCCTATTCCTTTTCAAGCATTTAAATCCCGGAGAGTCCACCAACCATTCTTGCCCATTCTGTCATATCTAAGTCTCCGTCATGGCCACAACAGCACAGCTCCAAGTACTGATTCATGCTCTAAGTTCATCCCCCTTATTCCTGACACATTTTGTGTTAAAGTAGACACACTTCAACCCATCACACTGACTGCAACTTTGCCCTAAGAACTTTGCATCAGTGTTTACTATGGAGAAGGACATGGAAGATGCAGAATGTCAGGAAATAGATGGTGACATCTTGAAAAGTGACCATATTGCAGAGGAGGAGGTACTGGATGTCTTGAAATGCATAAAGTTATTTAAATCCCTAGGACCTGATCAGGTGTACCCTAGAACTTTGTGGGAAGCGAGGGAAGTGAGTACTAGGCTCCTTGCTGAGATATCTGTATCATCGATAGTCACAGGTGAGGTGCTGGAAGACTGGAGGTTGGCTAACATGGTGCCACAAATTAAGAAAAGTGGTAAGGCCAAGCCATGGAACTATAGACAGGTCAGCCTGACGTCAGTGGTGTGCATGTTGTTGGAGGGAATCCTGAGGACAGGATCTACACGTATTTGGAAAGGCAAAAGCTGATTAGGGATAGTCAACATGGCTTTGTGCTTGGGAAATCTCACAAACTTGATTGAGTGTTTTGAAGAAGTAACAATGAGGATTTTAGAGGGTAGAGCAGTGGATGTGATCCATATGGATTTCAGTAAGGTGTTCGACAAGGTTCACATGGGAGACTGGTTAGCAAGAGTAGATCATAGGGAATACAGGAAGAACTAGCCATTGGATCAAAGGTAGAAGTCAGAGAGTGGTGGTGGAGGATTGCTTTTCAGACTGGAGACCTGTGACCAATAGAGTGCCACAAGGATGAGTGCTGGGTCCACTACGTTTCGTCATTTATATAAATGATTTAGATGTGAACATTAGAGGTACAGTTAGTAAACTTGCAGATGACACCAAAATTAGAGGTGTAATGGACAGCGAAGCAGGCTACTTCAGATTACAATGAGATCTTGATCAGATGGGCCAATGGGCTGAGGAGTGGCAGATGGAATTTAATTTAGATAGATGCAAGGTGCTGCATTTTGGAAAAGCAAATAAGAATAGGACCGTTACACTCAATGGTGAGGTCCTAGGGAGTGTTGCTGAACAAAGAGATCTTGGAGCGCAGGTTCATAGTTCCTTGAAAGTAGAGTCACATGTAGATAGAATAGTGAAAAAGGCATTTGGTATGCTTTCCTTTATTGGTCAGAGTATTCAGTACAGGAATTGGGAGGTCATGTTGCACTTGTACAGGATGTTGGTTCAGCCACTTGTGAAATATTGTGTGTATTTCAGGTCTCCTTCCTACCTGTTATGAAGGTTGAAAGGGTTCAGAAAAGATTTACAGGGAGGATATTGCAAGAGTTGGAGGATTTGAGCTATTGGGAGAGGTTGAATAGACTGGGGCTGTTTTCCCTGGAGCGTCAGATGCTGATGGGTGCTCTTATAGAGGTTTATAAAATCATGAGGGGTATGGATAGGATAAATAGACAAAATATTTTCCCTGGGGTGGGGGCGTCCAGAACTAGAGGGCATAGGTTAAGGGTGAGAGGGGAAAGATTTAAAAGGGACTTAAGGGCAGCTTTTTCATGCAGAGGGTGAAGCGTGTGTGGAATGAGCTGCTAGAGGAAGTGGTGGAGGCTGATACAATTGCAACACTTAAAAGGCATCTGGATTGGTATATGAATAGAAACGGATTAGAGGAATAGGGGTCAAGTGCTGGTAAATGGGACTAAAGTAGGTTGGAATATCTGGTTGGCATGGATGGGTTGGACCGAAGGTCTGTTTCTATGCTGTACATCTGTATGACTCTATAAACTGTTCATTCTTCCTCACAGACTCTTTGCATGCTGTATCTGCCTGTTTACCTGCTACTCGATCCTCTGATCTGTAGCTCCAGTTCACATCCCCTGCCAAATGAGTTTAAACCTCCCAAAGAGCTCTAGCAAATCTCCTGCCCAGAATATCGGTGCCCCTCCAGTTCAGGTGCAACTCATCCTCCTTGTACAGGTCCCACCTTCCCCAGATGGTATCCCAATGATCCACATATCCAAATCCCTCTCTCCTATACTAGCCCTGTTGCCACATGTTCATCTGCACTCACTGTCTCTTCCTAGCCTGAATAACCCATGGCACTGGTAGCAACCCAGAGATTACTATTCTGCTTTTCCTGCCTTTTAGCTTCCAACCTAACTTCCTATATTCACTTTTCAGGTCCTCATCCCTTTTCCTCAGCATGTCATTGGTACCAATGTGTACCATGACTTCTGGCTGCTCACCCATCCCCTTAAACTTCTGTAGACTCGATCCAGGACATCCCTGACTCTGGCACCCAGGAGACAACATAACATCCAGGAATCTCATTCACACCCACAGAATGTCTTGTCTGCTCCTCTAACCTCCTATTGAATCTCCTATCATTATTGCTCTCCTATTCTCCCCCCGCCCCCACCCCCATTCCCTTCTGAGCAACAGAGGTAGGCTCAGTGCCAGAGGCCTAGCCACTGTGGCTTTCCCCTGGTAGGTTGTCCCTCCTGACAGTATCCAAAGCAGTATACTTATTATTGATGGGAACAGCCACAGGGGATCCTGCACAGTCTGCTTATTCCCTATTCCTCTCCTGACGGTCACCCAGCTACCTTTATCCTGTAACTTAGGTGTGACTACCTCCCTCTAACTCCTTTTGATTACCCCTCAGCCTCCTGAATGATCCAAAGTTCATCCAGGTCCAGCTCCACTAACACAGGTGGTGTAATGGACAACCAAGAAGACTACCTCAGAGCACAATGGGACCTTAATCAGATGGGCTAATGGGCTGAGGAGTAGCAGATGGAGTTTAATTTAGATAAATGTGAAGTGTTACATTTGGTAATGCCATTCAGGTCAGGATTTATCCACTTAATGGTAAGGTCCTGAGGAGTGTTGCCGAACAAAGAGACCTTGGAGTGATGGTTCATAGTTCCTTGAAAATGGAGTCACAGGGAGATGGGGTAGTGAAGAAGGAGTTTGTTACGCTTGCCTTTATTGGTCACTGCATCAAATGTAAGAGTTAGGGGGTCATTTTGCAGCTGTACAGGACACTTTCAGAATACTGTGTGCAATTCTGGCCTCCCTGCTATGGAAAAGATGTTGTGAAACTTGAAAAGGTTTAGAAATGATTTCCAAGGATGTTGTCTAGGTTGGAGGGTTTGAGCTATTGGAAGAGAATGAATAGGCTAGGGCTGTTTTTCCCTGGAATATTGGAGGCTGACAGATGACTTTATAGAAGTTTATAAAATCATGAGGGGCATGCATAGGGTGAATAGACAAGGTCTTTTCCCCATGGTAGGGGAATTCAAAACTAAAGGTTTAAGGTGAGAGAGGAAAAATCTAAAAGGGACCTTTTTTCTGAGGAGCATGGGACGTGTATGGAATGAGCTGGCAGAGGAGTTGGTGGAGGCTGGTACAATTACAACATTTAAAGGCATCTGGATGGGTATATGAATAGGCAGGAGATAGAGGGCTATGGGCTACATTAATTCATGATATATGATTTGCATGGATGAGTTGGACCGAAAGGTCTGTTCCACACTGTACAACTCTATGACTCTACTGCCAACCTCAGCAATCCCAAATTTGGTAGTCGGTCAGTTGGACCTAGGTTTTTGTTTGCATTATATATTCTTATAGAGACTTAACTTTGCTTGCAGGCCTTCTAGAGTATCTGCTGTCATTGTTCTGTGACAAATGGCACCATATTTACAAACAGAGTTTGCTAAGCAGGTTTTTCTTAATCCAAAGACACCTGGGGTGTCAGTGTGTCTCACACAAGTATCAAATCCAGCTTCACACGAAGTTGCAGAACTTTGTATAACCAATAAGTGAATATGACAGAAAGCTATTTTTTCTTTGAGGTATAAAAACCAAGTAAGTTTGTTTGTTTTGAAACCAAAGTGACCAAATTTCTTCACTTCCGGTTTATATTTCCAAAGATTATGTTTGTAGAAATTACAAAATGTTCATCTGGAATTCATTAGATTCCTCATCATATTATTGCAAGGAAATGTGTGATATTCTTCAATAGATTTTCCTGCTAATACTTCATCTGCAAGTAATAAGGATATGTTTGAATTCAGAAGCATGGAACTAAACAGCAACTGAAGAAGGCCATTCTGCCCAGCAAGCTCTATAAAAGGTATCCAATTATTCCAATCACCCAGTTATTCCACTCTACTTTGCCCATAACCATGCATATTTTTGTGTTGTCAAGTACAACATATATTGCCCTTTTGAAAACAGTTAACTCCACTATCTTTGAGATAGCACATTTCAAATGGTAACAAATCAAAATATAATTACAGTATATTGAAGTGAAAGAAATGAAACAAAAGACTGTGGATGCTGACTACCTGATATTAAAACAGAGAATGCTGGAAATACATATTGGATGCAGGAACATCCTGTGAAAGATCTCGGGATTTATCCGAGGATTCTCTGGGAAGCTAGGGAGGAGGCATTGGAGCCTTTGGCTTTGATCTTTGAGTCGTCATTGTTTACAGGTTTATTACCAGAGGACTGGAAGATTGCAAGTGTGGTGCCCTTGTTCAAGAAGAGCAGTAGAAATGACCCAGTGAGCTTTACATCTGTTGTAGGAAAAGTTTTCAAAAGGATTATAAGAGATAGGATTTATAATCATCTAGAAAGCAACAATTTGATTGTAGATAGTCAACATGGTTTTGTCAAGGTCAGATCATGTCTCACAAACCTCACTGAGGTTTTTGAGAAGGTGACCAAGCATGTAGATGAGAGTAGGGCAGTTGACGTGGTGTACATGAACTTCAGTAAAGCCTATGATGAGGTTCCACATGGTAGGCTGTTGGAGAAAATGCAGAGACATGGGATTGAGGGTGGTTTAGCAGTTTGGATTAGAAACTGGTTTTCTGTAAGAAGGCAGCGAGTGGTCGTTGATGGAAAATATTCAGCCTGGAGTCTGGTTACTAGTGGTGTGCCACAAGGATCTGTTTTGGGACCACTGCTGTTTATCATTTTTATAAATGACTTGGGCGCAGGCATAGGTGGATGGGTTAGTAAGTTTGCAGATGACACTAAAGTTGGTGGAGTAGTTGGCTGTGTGGAAGAATGTTACAGGTTGCAGGGGGACTTGGATAAATTGCAGAATTGGGCTGAGTGGTGCAAATGGAGTTCAATGCAGATAAATGTGATGTGATACACTTTGGGAAGAATAATAGGAAGCCAGATTACAATGGAAAGATTCTTGGTAGTGTGGTTGTGCAGAGCGATCTTGGAGTCTATGTACATAGAACCCTGAAAGTCGCCACCCAGGTTGATAGTGCTGTTAAGAAGGCATGCGGTGTGTTAGGTTTTATTGGTAGAGGGATTGAGTTCCGGAGCTGTAATGTCATGCTGCAACTATACAAAATGCTAGTGCAGAAACACGTGGAATATTGTGTACAGTTCTGGTCGCTCCATTACAGGCAGGATGTGGAAGCATTGGAAAAGTTGCAGAGGAGATTTATCAGGATGTTGCCTGGTCTGGAGGGAAGCTCTTATGAGGAAAGGCTGAGAGACTTGGGTTTGTTCTCATTGGAAAGAAGAAAGCTAAGAGGGGATTTGATAGAGACATACAAGATGATCAGAGGATTTAATAGGGTAGACAGTGAAAGTCTTTTTCCTAAGATGATGACGTCAGTTTGTACAAAGGGGCATAGCTACAAATTGAGGGGTGCTAGATTTAATTCAGATGTCAGAGCCAGGTTCTTTACTCAGAGAGTGGTTCAGGGCATGGAATGCCCTGCCTGCAAATGTAGTTAACTCAGCCATATTAGAGAGATTTAAACAATCCTTGGCTAAGCACATGGATGATGATAGGATAGAGTTAGGAATGGGTTTAGATTATTTCACAGGTTGGTGCAACATCGAGGGCCAAAGGGCGTGTTCTGTGCTGTACTGTTCTATGAAAGAGATGTGTTGAATTTTTTTGGAGGAGTTTGAAGTTCCATTGTCCAGAGGTCCCCATTCAGGCACTGGTATTCGAGGTATTTTGCAGAAATTAGACGTTCAGATGATTTTTCTGGTGTCAAACCTTCCAGCCTTTGTTGTTAGCCGGTCTTCCATGTGCCAGTGTTTAATGAAAGGGTGCCAGGGTTTAATACAACAAAACCACTTTCTCAGCCATTTGAGGAAGCAGTTCAAACTCAATCACATTACCATGGGCCTGGAGTTACACGTAGGCCAACAAATAAGAATGGAAGATTTCCTTTTTGAAAGGGCATGAATTAACCAATTGGCTTTTAGGATCTTAATATTAACTTATTGAAACCATTACTGATTCCAGATATATCTAATTGGATCTTAATTCCTCAATGAGTGCAGTTGGATTTAAATTCCTGTTTCTAGACCATTAGTACAAGCCTCTGAATTGCTAGTCTTCTGTCATATTTAATACACTACCATTGGGTACTCTCTTGCAGTTATACCAAAGCAACACTACACAATCCATGTCCGTAACATTATAATTTGTTACATTACATCCTTGTGTTTCACAAAGCTGTTTTGGACTAAATTAAACAATATTTTCTGCTTTATAAAGTGGCACTTACACCCAGGGCTTTGAGCTTTCCTTTGAGCATTTGCTGCACACGAGACGTGTTTTCAGCATGTGCTGCACTTGTAATTTGGTTTAGTTGAACATTATCCACAAATTGCACCAATTGAGGGCCATTGGGCAGTGGCTGTGATGATGGAAGCTGGTTTGGCGCAAGACCATTTTGAACATTCTTTGACAAGTCAGCCATTTTCACAACAATCGTCTGAAAGATAAAGTAGAACAAATGTCTTTTTTCTGATTTGTAAACCAATCTTCCATTCTATTTCTCCACACATATTTGTTATCAACAATTGTAATGCTTATGTAATAATGTACTGTGTACACAATTGTGAATAAAACAAATGCTTCTTTTTATTTTAGAGTGGTGAGGGCCAAAAAAATGCTTTTGTCTGTCACAGGATTACAGTGGTGGACATGGTTATCAACTATGCGTGTCAACAGAAACTTAATTGAGCAATATTTTGTTTCAGTATGAACAAGTTAGAACCTGAAAGAGATTATTAGCAGAATTAGAAGAATTAAGCAATTTCCTCAATAATCATCCTGAAGAAGGGCTTATGCCCGAAACGTCGATTCTCCTGTTCCCTGGATGCTGCCTGACCTGCTGCGCTTTTCCAGTAACACATTTTCAGCTCTGATCTCCAGCATCAGCAGACCTCACTTTCTCCTCAATAATCATCGCTGTATAATTAAATTAAAGTGACTACCATTAAGGAAAGCATTAATTTTTTAGACACCACTGTATTTAAATTGGTATAAGAAAATAATCCCTAATTAGTTTCAATTGATATTTTTTGAAAATAACTAATACACACTTCTACACACAAAGTACCATTATTCCTAAATATACCTTCCACATATGGAAGTTACAGCTCATGTTTTTACATTGCACGTGCACAAATCTGGTAGATTTTAGCAAGGCATTTACCACTGCTTCTACTGTAACTCAGATTTAAAATTAGAGTTGTCACAATGTTCGGTATAATAGCATGCACAGCATTTTCCCCTGATAGCAGCTACTGAATGTATACAGCTTTAAACTGGAGATTCCATATTCATCTCCAAGAAATTGATTACCTCAATGGCTTTGATTTTCCTAACTCACAGTTAGTTGAATGTTTGTTTTGATCACAGGTTTAAAACTGGACTTTCTTCTTGTGCCTATGCTTGAATTTTCCCATGCTCGGGTTTGCGGCCTTGCAGGGTTTCTGGACGTTGGCAAATTTTGTTGTCCTTTATTCAGGCCATGTCTATGTTGCAGTAAACTCTGTCAACGTTGGAGTACTTTATCCAGAATGCATCCTGGCTGTCAGATCTGAGAGCCATCGGGGCATGGATGCATGGGTTATCACACAAGGACAATCAGACTTGCAACTTTGCAGCTTTGCAAGTTTGATCCAGAACAGATGCTTGATCGAGAGCATTTAAAGGTCATTGTGACAAGCAATGCTTCTTATCTTTTGAAGACATGGGCCTTAGTGATTAACAGATATGTACTAACTGGACCTGGCTACACCCACAATGCTGGTTGGAAGGTTATCCCAGGACTTTGACAAAGTGACTCTAAATGATTTAATTCCAAGTTAGAATGGTGTGTGGCTTGGAGAAATTGCAAATTATGCTTTTTCCATGTGTTTGCTGCCACTATCCTTCTGTATGGTAAAAATCATTGATTGAACGATGCTGTCAGAGGAGAGTTGTCTCCTGCTTTTCGTCTTGAAAATGGTACAAATTATAGCCATTATTCATTGGGGATGAAGACAATGAATGGGATGTGAATCAAATGGGCTGCTTTGTCCTGAATGGTGTCAAAAAGTTTACTGTTGTTGAAATTAGATAAGGCAGTGCTATTTTTATCAGACCCTGGACCTTTTCTTTTGAATGATCGACGATCTGAGACAGGTACAGCTGAGAACAGAAGTGAGTCAAACAGTCAGGGCAGGCAGGGACAAGGTAGGACTAATAAATTAACTGCATTTATTTCAATGCAAGGGGCCTAACAGGGAAGGCAGATGAACTCAGGGCATGGTTAGGAACATGGGACTGGGATATCATAGCAATTACAGAAACATGGCTCAGGGATGGGCAGGACTGGGAGCTTAATGTTCCACGATACAAATGCTACAGGAAGGATAGAAAGGGAGGCAAGAGAGAAGGGGGAGTGGCATTTTTGATTAGGGATAGCATTACAGCTGTGCTGAGGGAGGATATTCGCGGAAATACATCCAGGGAAGGTATTTGGGTGGAACTGAGAAATAAGAAAGGGTTGATCACATTATTGGGATTGTATTATAGACCCCCCAATAGTCAGAGGGAAATTGAGAAACAAACTTGTAAGGAGATCTCAGCTATCTGTAAGAATAATAGGGTAGTTATGGTAGGGGATTTTAACTTTCCAAACATCGACTGGGACTGCCGTAGTGTTAAAGGTTTAGATGGAAAGGAATTTCTTAAGTGCATACAAGACAATTTTCTGATTCAGTATGTGGATGTATCTAAAAGAGAAGGTGCAAAACTTGACCTACTCTTGGGAAATAAGGCAGGGCAGGTGACTGAGGTGTCAATGGGGGAGCACTTTGGGGCCAGCGACCATAATTCTATTCATTTTAAAATAGTGATGGAAAAGGATAGACCAGATCTAAACGTTGAAGTTCTAAGCTGATTGGAGGCAGATGTTCGCAGGTAATGGGACGGCTGGAAAATGCGAAGCCTTCAGAAATGAGATAACAAGAATCCATAGAAAGTATATTCCTGTCAGGGTGAAAGGGAAGGCTGGTAGGTATAGGAAATGCTGGATGACTAAAGAAATTGAGGGTTTGGTTAAGAAAAACAAGGAAGCATATGTCAGGTATAGACAGAATAGATCGAGTGAATCCTTAGAAGAGTATAAAGGAAGTAGGAGTATACTGAAGAGGAAAATCAGGAGGGCAAAACGGGGACATGAGATAGCTTTAGCAAATAGAATTAAGGAGAATCCAAAGGGTTTTTACAAATATATTAAGGACAAAAGGGTAACTAGGGAGAGAATAGGGCCCCTCAAAGATCAGCAAGGAGGCCTTTGTGTGGAGCCACAGTGTGAGAAACGAAGCTCACTCACATCAATAATTTCAGTCCGAGACAAGATCTGAATCAGTAGTGTCATTCATTTCGCTCTTGCAAGAGGGGTGTGGTGTCCACTGTCCACAAGGCAGGGACACACACACACTGAATTCAACTAGTACACAACATTTATGTAATTCGTTCCTATTGCATCCTCCCATTGCTCCTCCCGTGTTTACATCTCCCACTTCTCTAAGACCGGTGTCCATTACTCTTGTTCATCTCTTGCCTTATCCGGCCTTGTCTGTGAGAAAATGCTTATTTTTGACCTCACAAGGCCATTTGACCACATCCCGCCATGGTCCATTGTTAGGTACATCCTCCTTCACTACCATTTGTTTTCCTCAATGTATGACCTTATGACTTCTTGACTGTGGTTTGTTCTTGTTTTTGCAGAAGTGGGAAATAGATACTTATAGCTACTATTTGTACAGACACATCTAGCTGTTTTCCCCTCCCCTCACAGCACCTTATCTATTTGTCTGTAACATCTACCATTGTTTGCAGGCACATTTCATTCTTGCATGCACATTGTAGCTAATACAAAAACAATTATGTATTTTCTTCAAATAGTTTTCATTCTTGTTGACTCAGCTCTTGGCTGAAACAATTATACACTGGTGTGAGTTCATTTACCTTGCATAAGTAATTATGATTGCAGAAGTAACACTACTATACCTATATCCCACACACAGAAAATGGGAAAGATACTAAATGAATATTTTGCATCAGTATTTACTGTGGAAAAGGGTATGGAAATTTAGACTGTAGGGAAATAGATGGTGACATCTTGCAAAATGTCCAGATTACAAAGGAGGAAGTGCTGGATGTCTTGAAACGGTTAAAGGTGGATAAATTCCCAGGACCTGATCAGGTGTACCTGAGAACTCTGTGGGAAGCTAGAGAAGTGATTGCTGGGCCTCTTGCTGAGATATTTGCATCATCGATAGTCACAGGAGAGGTGCCAGAAGACTGGAGGTTGGCAAACATGGAGCCACTGTTTAAGAAGGGCGGTAAAGACAAGCCAGGGAACAATAGACCAGTGAGCCTGACCTCGGTGGTGGGCAAGTTGTTGGAGGGAATCCTGAGGGACAGGATGTAAATGTATTTGGAAAGGCAAGGACTGATTAGGGATAGTCAACATGGCTTTGTGCGTGGGAAATCATGTCTCACAAACTTGATTGAGTTTTTTGAGAAAGTAACAAATAAGATTGATGAGGGCAGAGCAGTAGATGTGATTTATATGGAATTCAGTAAGGTGTTCGACAAGGTTCCCCATGGGAGACTGATTAGCAAGGCTAGATCTCATGGAATACTGGGAAAACTCACCATTTGGATACAGAACTTGCTCAGAGGTAGAAGACAGAGGGTAGTGGTGGTGGAGGGTTGTTTTTCAGACTGAAGGCCTGTGACCAGTGGAGTGCCACAAGGATCGGTGCTGGGCCCTCTACGTTTTGTCATTTACATAAATGATTTGGATGTGAGCATTAGAGTTATAGTTAGTAAGTTTGCAGATGACACCAAAATTGGAGGTGTAGTGGACAGCGAAGAGGGTTACCTCAGATTACAACAGGATCTTGACCAGATAGGCCAATGGGCTGAGAAGTGGCAGATGGGGTTTAATTCAGAAAAATGCAAGATGCTGCATTTTGGGAAAGCAAATCTTAGGAGGTCTTATACACTTAACGGTAAGGTCCTAGGGAGTGTTGCTGAACAAAGAGACCTTGGAGGGCAGGTTCATAGCTCCTTGAAAGTGGAGTCGCAGGTAGATAGGATAGTGAAGAAGGCGTTTGATATGCTTTCCTTTAGTGGTCAGAGTATTGAGTACAGGAGTTGGGAGGTCATGTTGCGAATGTACAGGACATTGGTTAGGCCGCTGTTGGAATATTGTGTGCAATTCTGGTCTCCTTCCTATTGGAAAGGTGTTATGAAACTTGAAAGAGTTCAGCAAAGATTTACAAGGATGTTGCCAGGGTTGGAGCATCTGAGCTATAGGAAGAGGCTGAACAGGCTAGGGCTGTTTTCCCTGGAGTGTCGAGGCTGAGGGGTGACCTTATAGAGGTTTACAAATTATGAGGGGCATGGATAGGATAAATAGACAAAGTCTTTTCCCTGGGTCGGGGAGCCCAGAACTAGAGGGCATAGGTTTAGGTGAGAGGGGAAAGATATAAAAGAGACCTAAGGGGCAACTTTTTCACGCAGTGGGTGGTACATGTATGGAATGAGCTGCCAGAGGATTTGGTGGAGGCTGGTACAATTATAACATTTAAGAGGCATTTGGATGGGTATATGAATAGGAAGGGTTTGGAGGGATATGGGCTGGGTGCTGGCAGGTGAGACTAAATTGGGTTGGGATATCTGGTCAGCATGGACGGGTTGGACCGAAGGGTCTGTTTCCATACTGTACATCTCAATGACTCTATGACTCTATGACAGGGATTGGGGACCAAGGAGGTGTGTTATTCATCGCAGAATTTCTGAACCTCTTACCTGCTCTTGTAGTCAAAGGATTTCCTTGTCTTCTGCAGTTCGAGTTCTGGACAGTGGTTACCCACAGGATGTTCAGAGTAGGGGATTCAGAGATAGTAATGCCATTGAATGTCAAGAGGAGATGGTTAGATTCTCATGTGGAGATTGTCGTTGTTTATTACTTAAATAGAACAGATTTTAGTTGTTAGTTATTGGCCTACACTGTATATTGTCCAGATTTTATATATGGACAATGACTGTTTCAATATCTGAGGAGTCATTAATAATTCTGAGTATTGTCCAGTCATTGGGGAATATCTATATTTCAGACTCTATGATAGATGACTTTATGAACCACGTGAAAATGGTTGGGCCTAGAGCACTACTTCAAAGAGCTTCTGCAGTGATCCTGGGATTAAGATGTTTGCCTTCCAACAACCACTACCATCTTTTATTTTCGAAATATGATTCCAATCAGTGGAGAGATTTTCCCCAACTCCCATTGACTCCAGTTTTACTAGGGCTGCTTGTCAAAGGATAGTCACAGTCGATCTTCTGTAATTACACCGGCACCACTCCCCACCTCTTCCTCCGCTACATTGATGACTGCATTGGTGCCACCTCGTGCTCCCGCGAGGAGGTTGAGCAATTCATCAACTTCACCAACACATTCCACCCTGACCTTAAAATTACCTGGACCATCTCTGACACCTCCCTCCCCTTCCTGGACCTCTCCATCTCCATTAATGACGACCGACTTGACACTGACATTTTTTACAAACCCACCGACTCCCACAGCTACCTGGATTACACCTCTTCCCACCCTATCTATTGCAAAAATGCCATCCCATATTCCCAATTCCTCCGCCTCCACCGTATCTGCTCCCAGGAGGACCAGCTCCACCACAGAACACACACAGATGGCCTCCTTCTTTAGAGACCACAATTTCCCTTCCCACGTGGTTAAAGATGCCCTCCAACACATCTCGTCCACATCCCGCACCTCTGCCCTCAGACCCCACCCCTCCAACAGTAACAAGGACAGAACACCCCTGGTGCTCACCTTCCACCCTACCAACATTCGCATAAACCAAATCATCCGTCGACATTTCCGCCACCTCCAAAAAGACCCCATCACCAGGGATATATTTCCCTCCCCACCCCTCTCCACCTTCCGCAAAGACCGTTCCCTCCGTGACTACCTGGTCAGGTCCATGCCCCCCTACAACCCACCCTCCCATCCTGGCACCTTCCCCTGCCACCGCAGGAACTGCAAAACCGGTGCCCACACCTCCTCACTCACCTCCATTCATAGCCCGAAAGGAGCCTTCCACATCCATCAAAGTTTTACCTGCACATCCACAAATATCATTTATTGTATCCGTTGCTCCCGATGCGGTCTCCTCTACATTGGGGAGACTGGACGCCTCCTAGCAGAGCGCTTTAGGGAACATCTCTGGGACACCCGCCCCAATTAACCACACCGCCCTGTGACCCAACATTTCAACTCCCCCTCCCACTCTGCCGAGGACATGGAGGTCCTGGGCCTCCTTCACCGCCGCTCCCTCACCACCAGACGCCTGGAGGAAGAACGCCTCCTCTTCCGCCTCGGAACACTTCAACCCCAGGGCATCAATGTGGACTTCAACAGTTTCCTCATTTCCCCTTCCCCCACCTCACCCTAGTTCCAAACTTCCAGCTCAGCACTGTCCCCACAACTTGTCCTACCTGCCTATCTCCTTTTCCACCTATCCACTCCACCCTCCTGACCTATCACCTTCATCTCCACCCCCCACTCACCTATTATACTCTATGCTACTTTCTCCCCACCCCCACCCTCCTCTAGCTTATCTCTCCACGCTTCAGGCTCTCTGCCTTTATTCCTGATGAAGGGCTTTTGCCCGAAACGTCGATTTTACTGCTCCTTGAATGCTGCCTGAACTGCTGTGCTCTTCCAGCACCACTAATCCAGAAAAGGGTAGTCATTGTCAAAGGGAAATCATTGCTCATTATTGGAACTGAGTTCTTTTGTCTCCGTTTACAATCAAAGCTGTAATAAAGTTAGGAGCTGCATGACCCTGGCAGAACACAAAGTGGGTGACAATGGGTAAACTATTACTAAGCAAGTGCTGCTTCATATCATTGTTGATAACATTTTCCATGATTTAACTGAAGTTCGAGAGTAGACTGATGGATAATAATTGGCTGGGTTGGATTTGTTTTGCCTTGTGCACACAGAACATATCTGGGTAATTTTCCACATTGCTGGTAGATGCCAGTGCGGTTGCTAGAATGAGGGGCACAAGTCTTCAGTATTATTGCTGGAATGTTATCAGAGCCTATAAACTGTTTCCAATGCCTTCTATCGTTTCTTGATATCACGTGGATTGAAATAAATTGACTGAAAACTGGCATCTGTGATGTTAGGGACCTCTGAAGGAGGCCAAAAAGGATTATCCACTCGAATATCTGATTGTAAACAGATACAAATATTTCAGCGCTGTCTGCTGTATTGGTGTGCTTAGCTTCCCCATCATTGAGAATGGAGTGATCGCCTCCTGTTTGCTGTTTAATTGTTCACCAGCATTCACTGGATTTGATACGAAAGGACTGCAGAGCTTAGATCTGATCTGTTGGTTGTGGGAACTTTACACCTGTCTATCTCTTACTGCCTTCACTGCTTAGCATGTAAGAAAGTTTGTGTTATAGCTTCATCGGAAGAATCATCTAGAGGGAGATTATTCTGCTGTTGACCATTCAGTGACATTTGACCACTAGTAGCTATTGGGTAAAATTGTTCCAAATCCACACTGAAAGGAGGCCAGGGATCTGGTGTCCATGATTGGAGTGACCACCAGAGAGTGCTTGTGGGAATCACCTTCTGTCTTCACATCCCTCAGGCACTTATATGGCATTAGCACTGTGCTAAATAGGTTAGATTTCAAAGAGATTCAACAACTCATAGTTGAAAACAAAACTGAGAGGCAGTCAGTGCAGTGTTATCAACCCCATGTCTTGCAGTCTCAAATTAAGCTAGTTCAACAATTTGGGATTGAACCTGGTGTATTTCCCCTCGGCTCAGCTATTGCTTGGATCAACGTCCACATTCCTAACTTGATACCACTGCCTTAAACTTAAACTGCTACTTTGCAGACTTTCCCCAGATTGATAATAAATAATTATTACTTGGGTATCACGTAGGGAGGCAAGGTGGCTCAATGGTTGGCACTACCTCACAGCAACAGGGACTCAGGTTCGATTCCACGCTCAGGTGACTGTGTGGAGTTTGCATGTTCTCCCCATGCCTGTGCAGGTTTATTCCAGTTGCTCCCATTTCCTCCCACAGTCCAAAGACATGCAGGTTAGGTGGATTGGCCACAGGAAATGCATTGTCACAGGGATAGATTAGGTGGGTTGGATCTGGTTGGGATGCTCTTCGGAAGGTCGGTGTTGACTCAATGGGTTGAATAGCCTGCTTACACTGTAGGGATAAGATGAAATGAATCCTTCACGTTTAAATCCTTCATATTGAAATCACAACTAATTACATTGTCAGTTAGTTTTGACAAATTATCAAACAATTACTGATTTTAGTCAGAATAGCGTGCATTAAATTTAAATCATGGAGTCATAGAGATGTACAGCATGGAAACAGACCCTTCGGTCCTACCTGTCCACGCTGACCAGATATCCCAACCCAATCTAGTCCCACCTGACAGCACCTGGCCCATATCCCTCCAAACCCTTCCTATTCATATACCCATCCAAATGCCTCTTAAATGTTACAATTGTACCAGCCTCCACCACATCCTCTGGCAGCTCATTCCATACACGTACCATCCTCTGCGTGAAAGCGTTTCCCCTTAGGTCTCTTTTATATCTTTCCCCTCTCACCCTAAACCTATGCCCTCTGGTGCTGGACTCCCCGATCCCAAAGACTTTGACTACTTATCTTATTCATGCCCCTCATAATTTTATAAACCTCTATAAGGTCATCCCTCAGCCTCCAACGCTCCAGGGAAAACAGCCCTAGCCTGTTCAGCCTCTTCCTATAGCTCAAATCCTCCAAACCTGGCAACATCCTTGTAAATCTTTTCTGAACCCTTTCAAGTTTTGCAATATCTTTCCGATAGGAAGGAAACCGGAATTGCACACAATATTCCAACAGCGGCCTAACCAATGTCCTGTACAGCTGCAACATGACCTCCCAACTCCTGTACTCAATACTCTGACCAATAAAGGAAAGCATACCAAACACCTTCTTCACTATCCTATCTACCTGCGACTCCACTTTCAAGGAGCTATGAACCTGTACTCCAAGGTCTCTTTGTTCAGCAACACTCCCTAGGACCTTACCATTAAGTGTGTAAGTCCTGCTAAGATTTGCTTTCCCAAAATGCAGCACCTTGCATTTATCTGAGTTAAACTCCATCTGCCACTTCTCAGCCCATTGGCCCATCTGATCAAGATCCTGTTGTAATCTGAGGTAACCCTCTTCGCTGTCCACTGCACCTCCAACTTTGGTGTCATCTGCAAACTTACTAACTGTAACTCTAATGCTCACATCCAAATCATTTATGTAAATGACAAAAAGTAGAGGGCCCAGCACCGATCCTTGTGGCACTCCACTGCTCACAGGCCTCCAGTCTGAAAAACAACCCTCCACCACTACCCTCTGTCTTCTACCTTTGAGCCAATTCTGTTTCCAAATGGTGAGTTCTCCCTTTATTCCATGAGATCTAACCTTGCTAATCAGTCTCCCATGGGGAACCTTGTCGAACGCCTTACTGAAGTCCATATAGATCACATCTACTGCTCTGCCCTCATCAATCTTATTTGTCACTTCTTCAAAAACCTCAATTAACCTTCATCAAGAATGGCTTATGCCTGTAACATCAATTCTCCTGCTCCTCGGATGCTGTCTGACCAGCTGTGCTTTTCCAGCACCGCACTCTTGGCCCTGATCTCCAGCATCTGCAGTCCTCACTTTCTGCTAGTGCATTAAATTTAAGGCAGACCCTCTCTCATTGGACGACATCTCTCATTTTCCATTCAGATTCCCATATTGCTGACAGAAGCAATCAATTTGTTTTGACAACTCTTTATCCCCTGTGCGGAAAGTTCAATGGCAACTTAGTCGCACATACTGACAGCTGAGTAAAATCCAAGTAACATTGCTGACTGTGATCGTTAGAATGAGTTAAAAAATTATTACTATGGATGCTGGAAATAAAACAGAAGCTGCTGGTAATTGTATTTGAGATACTGTAAGAAGATTGATCACCTTTCATTCTATTGAAGCAAAGGTTCTCCAAACTCATCCATTAATTCCAAGTTTGTAAATCTATTTCTAATTAGAAGTTCTTTCATCAGAAAAATTTCAGCATTGGAGGTGTTTATTTTTCAATTGCTAAACTATTTAAATTGTGTCACAGGACTGAAAATAATTAGAGACATAAAAATTCCCTACCTTGTGTTGCTCAACCTTTCCCCGCACTTCCCAGTACAGAAACAGATCCCCTTTAGGATTCTCTTGCCAGACTGGGGGTTTCCTGACCTCAGTAAAGTTGAAAGCTGGGGTGATACATTGCACAGCACATTCAGTTCAGTAAAGCCAGTTGGCCCCTTTGCCTCTACTGGCTCTTTAAAAGAGGGGAAATAATACTGTAGCAGAAATATTACTGAGCTATTAATTCAAAGTGCCAAGTTAATGATTTGGGAATATGGGTTTAGGTCTCACACAGTGACTGGCTGGATTTAAATTCACTTAATAATAAAGCAAATCTGGAATTCAAGGCTAGGCTTGGCAATAGTTACCAGCAACTATCACTAATTATCAGGAAAATCCCATCTGATTTAAGATGCTGCTGTAATGTGGTTTCCTGCATGCTATGAGTTACGTCGGACTGGCCAAGAAGGAGGTGAATGACTGTCCAAAGGCTTTGAATTCAAAATAACACTAATTATTATATAATAGTTATATATTTATATATACAGTTAAATAGTTACTCATGGTAATTTGTGTTTCTTCCAAACAGTGTCATACTGCTCTGTATTACAGAGTATTCCTTACAAACAATTCTAACTCAGACTGTGACATTTATATGCAGTGAGGTGCAGTTCCGTAACTTCAAAAAGTTGCTCCAAGGTCCTGAAGTCATTACACAATGAGCTTTAAGAAAGGAAAATTGTCAGCCTTACCTGGTCTGGTCTACCTGTGACTCCAGAACTACTACAATATGGTTGACTCTTAACTGCGGTCTGAAAAATGGGAGCAAACCACCTTTTTCAAAAACAATTAGGGATGGACAACAAATTCTGACCCTTCCAGTCATGTCCATTTCCATGAAAGGATGAAAATAAAGCAACTCTTCTTCTTTTTCTCATTCGCTCGGAGTTTTCTGTCTCCCTTTCCCTTGTTACCCTGGAGCTAAGGGATGAATCAATGCAGCAGTCAGTGTGCAGTCACTGCTGTCCAACCATCTTCACTGTGAAAACTCTCTACAAGTGTCAGACGAGGATGCCATATTGTCCCATTTCAACATTAACATAAGAACAAAAATAGATCATTCAGCCTCTTGGCCCTGATCAGCCATTCAATCAGAAGATGAATAATCTGTCTCTCACTTCTACTTTTCTATCTTTCTGTTGCTAACTTCTATAAATACATTGAAAATATGATGAGAAGCAGGCCATGTGTCACTTTGAACCTGTGTCACCATTCAAAATAATCATGTTTGATCATCCAACTGAACACCCTGTTCCTGTTCTTTTTTCCCAATAGGCAGGTGACGTCGATTCTCCTGCTCCTTGGATGCTGCCTGACCTGCTGCACTTTTCCATCAACACATTTTCAGCTTTTTTCCCAATAACCTTTGATCCCTTTAGGCAGAGGAATGACATTTAACTCCTTCTTGAAAACATTCAGTATTTTGGCCTCAACTGCTTTCTGTCTGTAGCAGAGAATTCCAGAAGCTCAGCACTCTCTGGATGAAGAAATTGCTCTTCATTTCAGTCCTAAATGATCTACATTGCATTTTTAAATCGTGACCCCTGGTTGTGCACTCCCTGGTCATCAGGAACATCCTCTCTGGATTTACCTTGTCTGCTCCAGTTAGAATGTTTAGGTTTCTTGAAATAACTACACAGAGGCTGGTATCCAGTCACCAAATCACCCTTTATTTACTTGTGCACATTACACTGGCTGTGGCCAGCAAGCTCAGAATCAGTCTCCTGAATTGAGGAGATTCAAAATCTACTGGTTATATTTTTTTCATACCGTAACAATACACAAGGGAAATAAGGACACAACCATAAGGTGCCCAAAATCCCACAAAATAAAAAAACACTACATACAACATATATAGAATTTTCACACAAGTCACTGTCTTTTCAAAGATACTGCAATGACAGAAATACAGAGAAGAGTCCATTTCAGCCTCAAGTGCAAAGTTGCAGCAGGCAAAAGCCACAATATACAATTGCAAATACTTTACACATCACCTGCACCCAGGCACAAAAGAAAACAGTCTACAAAACACAACATAGCCAAAAACAACATTCAACAATGAAAATCATTGATTACATAACTCAACTCCCCCAACATCCTTCTATCCTCGAGTACCCTACACACCTCCTGACACCCGTCCATACCACGTGCTGATCAGACCATCCTTGGCTAGCCTTCCTACATGACAGTTGTTGGTCTTCTGGTGTTTGGCCACCCTGCATACTGACTGACCCTCTCTAGGTACGCTTAATCTACTGGTTATATTGATCAGCCATGGCTTCTTGAATAACCTGGGTTAACAACCCCAATCAAGAACCTTATAGTCATCAAGGTCGATTTGGTTCCAATCACCTCATTTGTATAAGATCCCTTCCTCATTCGTCTAAACTCCATGAAATTGACTTAAACAATTCAGTCTCCCTTCATCCCTCAGTCCTGCCATCTGAAGAATCATTCTGGTGTCTAAATACAATTCATCCATCTCAGCTTTGAAAACTCCTATTGCCCAACATCCACACTTTATAAAGAGAAAAGTTCCAAAATAGTTTTAGAAAAATTGTGTCCTAAAAGTCTGTGTAATGCAGAATAGTCTAACTCTAATTTTGACTTTATGTCTCCATGATGTAAACTCCTTTCTTTCAGAGAAATATTTTTTTCTGTATCTATACATTTGAATCCTTTAAACATTTTCAGCACCTAGATTAGATTACCCTTCATTGCCTAATGAGAATAAAATCTTCGAGGAGAAAGTGAGGGCTGCAGATGCTGGAGATCAGAGCTGAAACTGTGTTGCTGGAAAAGCGCAGCAGGTCAGGCAGCATCCAAGGAACAGGAGAATCGATGTTTCGGGCATAAACCCTTCTTCAGGAATGAGAAAAGTGTGTCCAGCAGGCTAAGATAAAAGGTAGGGAGGAGGGACTTGGGGGAGGGGATTTGGAAATGCGATAGGTGGAGGGAGGTCAAGGTGAGGGTGATAGGCCGGAGTGGGGTGGGGGCGGAGAGGTCAGGAAGAAGATTGCAGGTTAGGAAGGCGGTGCTGAGTTCGAGGGATTTGACTGAGACAAGGTGGGGAGAGGGGAAATGAGGAAACTGGAGAAATCTGAATTCATCCCTTGTGGTTGGAGGGTTCCCAGGCAGAAGATGAGGCGCTCTTCCTCCAACTGTCGTGTTGCCATGGTCTGGCGATGGAGGAGTCCAAAGACCTACATGTCCTTGGTGGAGTGGGAGGGGGAGTTAAAGTGTTGGGTTACGGGGTGGTTGGGTTGGTTGGTCCATGTGTCCCAGAGGTGTTATCTGAAACATTCCGCAAGTAGGCGGCCTGTCTCCCCAATATACAGGAGGCCACATCGGGTGCAGCGGATGCAATAGATAATGTGTGTGGAGGTGCAGGTGAATTTGTGGCGGATATGGAAGTATCCGTAGGTACCTTGGAGGGAAGTAACGGGGGATGTGTGGGCGCAGGTTTTGCATTTCTTGCGGTTGCAGGGGAAGGAGCCAGGCGTGGAGGTTGGGTTGGCGGGAGGTGTGGAGCTGACGAGGGAGTCATGGAGGGAGTGGTCTTTTCGGAACACTGATAGGGGATAGGAGGGAAATATATCCCTGGTGGTGGGGTCTGTTTGGAGGTGGCGGAAATGACGGCGGATGATACGTTGTACATGGAGGATGGTCGGTTGGTAGGTGAGGACCAGTGGGGTTCTGTCCTGGTGGCGGTTGGAGGGGCGGGGCTCAAGGGTGGAGGAGCGGGAAGTGGAAGAGATGCGGTGGAGGGCATCGTCGACTGCGTCTGGCGGGAAATTGCGGTCTTTGAAGAAGGAGGCCATCTGGAAAGTACGGTATTGGAACTGGTCCTCCTGGGAGCAGATGCGGCAGAGACGAAGGCATTGGGAATATGGGATGGCGTTTTTACAGGGGGCAGGGTGGGAGGAGGTGTAGTCTAGGTAGCTGTGGGAGTCGGTCGGTTTATAGTAAATGTCCGTGTCAATTCGGTCACCCGAGATAGAAATGGAAAGGTCTAGGAAGGGGAGGGAGGAGTCTGAGACAGTCCAGGTGAATTTGAGGTCGGGTTGGAAGGTGTTGGTAAAGTGGATGAACTGTTCAACCTCCTCGTGGGAGCACGAGGCAGCGCCGATACAGTCATCGATGTAGCGGAGGTAAAGGTGGGGTGTGGTGCCAGTGTAGCTGCGGAAGATGGACTGTTCCACATATCCTACAAAGAGGCAGGCATAGCTGGGGCCCATGCGGGTGCCCATGGCTACTCCTTTGGTTTGGAGGAAGTGGGAGGATTGGAAAGAGAAGTTGTTCAGGGTGAGGACCAGTTCAGTCAGTCGAAGGAGGGTGTCAGTGGAAGTGTACTGGTTGGTACGGCGGGAAAGGAAAAAGCGGAGGGCTTTGAGTCCTTCGTGATGGGGGAACAACTTCTCTTTCCAATCCTCCCACTTCCTTCAAACCTAAGGAGTAGCCATGGGCACCCGCATGGGCCCCAGCTATGCCTGCTTTTTCGTAGGATATATGGAACAGACCATCTTCCGCAGCTACACTGGCACCACACCCCACCTTTTCCTCCACTACATCGATGACTATATCGGCGCTGCCTCGTGCTCCCACGAGGAGGTTGAACAGTTTATCCACTTTACCAACTCCTTCCACCCCGACCTCAAATTCACCTGGACCGTCTCAGACTCCTCCCTCCCCTTCCTAGACCTTTCCATTTCTATCTCGGGTGACTGAATCAACATGGACATTTACTATAAACCGACCGACTCCCACAGCTACCTAGACTACACCTCCTCCCACCCTGCCTCCTGTAAAAACGCCATCCCATATTCCCAATTCCTTCGTCTCCGCCGCATCTGCTCCAAGGAGGACCAGTTCCAAAACCGTACAACCCAGATGGCCTCCTTCTTCAAGGACCGCAATTTCCCGCCAGACGTAGTCGACGATGCCCTCCACCGCATCTCTTCCACTTCTGCTCCTCCGCCCTTGAGCCCCGCCCCTCCAACAGCCACCAGAACAGAACCCCACTGGTCCTCACCTACCACCCCACCAACCTCCATGTACAACATATCATCCGCCGTCATTTCCGCCACCTCCAAACGGACCCCACCACCAGGGGTATATTTCCCTCCCCTCCCCTATCAGTGTTCCGAAAAGACCACTCCCTCCGTGACTCCCTCGTCAGGTCCACACCCCCCCACCAACCCAACCTCCACTCCCGGCACCTTCCCCGGCAACCGCAAGAAATGCACATACCTCCCCCCTTACTTCCCTCCAAGACCCCAAGGGACACTTCCATATCCGCCACAAATTCACCTGCACCTCCACACACATCATCTATTGCATCCGCTGCACCCGATGTGGCCTCCTGTATATTGGGGAGACAGGCCGCCTACTTGCAGAATGTTTCAGAGAACACCTCTGGGACACCCGGACCAACCAACCCAACCACCCCGTAGCCCAACACTTTAACTCCCCCTCCCACTCCACCAAGGACATGCAGGTCCTTGGACTCCTCCATTGCCAGACCATGGCAAAACGATGGTTGGAGGAACAGCGCGTCATCTTCTGCCTGGCAACCCTCCAACCACAAGGGATGAACTCAGATTTCTCCAGTTTCCTCATTTCCCCTCCCCCCACCTTGTCTCAGTCAAATCCCTCAAACTCAGCACCGCCTTCCTAACCTGCAATCTTCTTCCTGACCTCTCCACCCCCAACCCACTCCTGCCTATCACCCTCACCTTGACCTCCCTCCACTTATCGCATTTCTAAAGCCCCTCCCCCAAGTCCCTCCTCCCTACCTTTTATCTTAGCCTGCTGGACACACTTTCCTCATTCCTGAAGAAGGGTTTATGCCCGAAACGTCGATTCTCCTGTTCCTTGGATGCTGCCTGACCTGCTGCGCTTTTCCAGCAACACATTTTCAGTTATGAGAATAAAAGGCAAGTTTATGCAACCTCTCCTCATAATTTAGTCCCTTAAAGTCTGGTATTTTTCTGTTAAATCCATGTAGTACTTTTTTCCAATTAATCTATCATTTCCATGTGCCCTATATGACTCCAAAGTGATCTCCACGAATGAATCAATTATCAAACGTGACTTATCCCACACAAAGCCTGATGAGCTCACATTTGTTCAAGTGTTCAATCACTCGGTCCTTACTGTTATGCACCCCCGCACAACTAATTTTAATGAAATGAGAGGTAATGCTCCCTAGGAATACCATGGCAGATGGTATATTTGGAATTCAATAAATAGTGGAATTAAGAGTTTAATGTTAACCATGAACCATTGTTCATTGTCAGGTAAAGCCCATCTAGTTCACTAATGTCCTTCAGGGAAGGAAACTGCCATCCTTACATGTGATTCCAGACCCACTCTTAACTGTTCTCTATGAGCAATAAATAGTGGATGCCAACATTCTATGAATGTATTATAAAATGGAATTATCATTGCCTGAATTGACATTCTCCTTAAATAATAGTTAGCACATTTCTAATCATTGATTCTTCAATGGAGAGAGCTTTGAAAGTTTATGATGCATGCCTCATAATTGCCTCATGTTTTCTTAGCATTCTGGTGCCAACACCCAGAGTTCCCGAGATTCATCTGTTTTAAATTCCACTGTTTTCTCTCCTGCTGAAATATTATTTATAAGCTCATTCCATCGATTTATTTTAGTTTTATTTCTCTCTCGTGTATTTTATCCTCAAAAATGCAAATGAACACAAAGAACTCAATTAACAAAGCTGTCAATACATTCTTTTATTTACTGCATTACTTCTGCCAGCCTAACATGGGCTCACATCAGCCTGAGCATTTTCCTCTTACTCTTAATGTACTTATATTGGCTTCTACTTTTTGCCATTATTATTGATTTCTAATTTTCCTTTGAAAAATTTGTATTTTTTGTGGTCCCCTGTTGTTTTCTATCTTTTTTCTGGTTGTTGGATTGTTGCTTCTTCAATTGTAACCCGCACTCAACTATTTACGTTATATGCATTTACCTGACGGAACATGTAGAAATATTTCCCCCCAGGGGTTGTGTAGTACTACTGAACTAAACATTTCCTTGAATATGTCTCAATGTTCACTTTGTCATGATGAAGTAAAACAGGGCCTATTAATCTTAAAGTCTCAGTGATCAACCTAAAGGCTTTGGACTTTAAAGTACACCAACAGCTGCATAACTCCTACTCTAAATTCAAGTTTGACAACACAGCATATGATTCTCTCACTTAAGAACTTTAATTTCATTGCAATTCTAGCTCCTCTCACCTACTACCCTGTTTTCTTGCATAGTGGTATATGTGTGTGTAGTGTGTGATTCAGGACAGGTTTTAAATTTTTAGTCATGTTTATCATTTTAACTGAGCGAATTTACAATAAATCTAACTCCTTAATTTTGGTCCTTTCAAGAGACTGGCTGGATTTTTTCATCAGTGTTTTACATGTGGTCATTGAATTGAAAAACATAACCTTTTAACATTCAAATTCTGTTATCACAACATCAGGAGTAGAAAGAGAGCAAGTATACACCTTTTTGGATTTGGTCTTAAGAAGTTAATAGGTCAACCCAGTTTAGCATGTTCAGTTTAGAACTCATTCCTTTTAAATCAGGTACTGAAACAGACCATGTCCAATTGCAAAAGACTTGGACATCATCCAGGCAAGTAACATTCATGCCACATAAATGCTAGGAAATGACCATCACCAGCAGAAGAGAATCTAACCATATTCCCTTCACATTTGATAGCATTGCCATCCTTGAATCACCCACTATTAATGTGATGCAAGCTTACTATTGACCAGAAGCTGAAGTGGACTAGGCATATAAATACTATAGCTTCAAGAGGAGATTAGAGGCTAGGAATATTGCAATAAGTAACTTACCTCCTGAGTTCCAAAGCCTGTAAACAATTTACAAGTCACAAGTCAGGAGTGTGATAGAATACTCCCAAGTGGAACAAATGAGTGCAACTCCAACAACACTCAAAACGCTTGACATCATCCAGAACAAAGGAAATCACTTAATTGGCACCACATTCACTTCCCTTAACACTAATGCTCAGAAGGAACAATATTTCTCTAATACCCAAAACTCCCTTTTTTCCTATTGCTCTATTAAACTTTCCTTTTCAGATAATGATACAATTCCCATTTCAGTAGTAAGATTCAGACTCACTACTGATGAAGAGATGAAGATACCAGCAATTAGCAGGAAGAATGACAAATTAGAACATAGAACATGACAGTGCAGTACAAGCATTTTGGCCCTCAATGTTGCGCCAACCTGTGGAACCAATCTGAAGCCCATCTACACTATTCCATTCTCGTCCATATGCCTATCCAACGACCATTTAAATGCCCTTAAAGTTGGCAAGTCTACTACTATTGCAGGCAGTGCATTCCACACCCTACTACTCTGAGTAAAGAAACTACCTCTGACATCTGTCTTAGACCTATTACCCCTCAATTTAAAGCTATGTCTCTTCGTGCTGGTCATCGCCATCTGAGGAAAAAGGCTCTCACTGTTCAACCTATCTAACCCTCTGATTATCTTATATATCTCAATTAAGTTGCCTCTCAACTTTCTTCTCTCTAATAAAAACAGCTTCAAGTCCCTCAGCCTATAATGTGGTGACCAGAAGTGTACTCCAAATGTGGCCACACCTGAGTTTTTTACAGCTGCAGCATGATCTCGTGGCTCCGAAACTCAATCCCTCTGCCAATAAAAGCTAACACACCGTATGCCTTCTTAACAACCCTATCAACCTGGGTGGCAACTTTTAAGAATCTATGTACCCAGACACCGAGGTCTCTCTGCTGATCCACACTACCAAGAATCTTACCATTAGTCCAGTACTCCTTATTCTTTTGCTCCTTCCAAAGTGACTCACCTCACACTTTTCTGCGTTAAACTCCATTTGCCCCCTCTCAGCCCAGTTCTGCAGCTTATCTATGCCTCTGTAAACTACAACATCTTTCGTTACTATCCACAACTCCACTGACCTTAGTGTCATCCGCAAATTTAGTAATCCTGTTTAAAGTACTTTAAACTTACCTTATGTTGGATATATAACTTGAGTGAAGAGCTACTTGTTCACTCTGATGTTAGTATGCTTCAAAAAACCTGCACGTATTCTTCCTGCTAATTGCTATTACCTGCTGGTGTTATGATTGATCATCGTCTCCACCCTGTTTGATGACAATTGTCTACTTAAGATTCTGCTTTTTATTTAGACCATGTTTGCCACACCAGGAAGTTGTTATACTTGGTTAATGTTGCAAAAATGGTACATATTTTTTGTGAAATAAACTGCATAGACACATGCAATCAGATCTTTCTTGTCTGTATATGAAAGTGGTATCCTTGAAAGAGGTATCCAGGAAATCTCATTCCCCAATATATCCATAAACTTGCAATATTTCCTTCTTAAATATAGGTATTTATATTTTGAAAGTTACTATTGAATCCACTTTTTATCACTATTCAAGTAATGCTTTAATATACATTTTAAATCTCGTTTTAGTGTTTCAACCAGCATATAAAACCAGGTTGAGATGATGTTTCCATTCTAAACATGTTGGAAAAGATCTTGACATTATGGAAAAATGTGAAAAATGCATCATCAATCTTAAACTCTTATTACATTTCCATTGGTTGACTTCTCTTGAATTTACATTTCAAGAACCACCCCATAATTTTCAAAGCAACTATTTTATTGCGCCATGTTATTGTGCAACAAGTGATTGACGATCAGTAACCACTATTTAGAAATCTTAGGTGCCAACTAAAGGATGATTCATTAAGAATGTGAATACCAGCATACTGAGAATGAGTCAAATATATTCAGGAATTCCATTCCCACAGCATCTGAGGAATTTAAATTAATAAATTTAGTATAACTGGATTAAAATTTTAAAATAACGTGGTGGTGACCTTATGACCTCTGAGTGCTTGTTTGATTCTCGCTGATTCACTGTTGTTCTTCAATGCAGACATCTGCCATCATTACCCTGATGGACCTTAAATTCCAGACCCACACAATATAATTGACACAGAATTACTCTAGCAAACAACCTAGCGGTTAGAAGGCAGTCAACTTCCTGCTTCTCAAGAAAAATAAGGAACAGTTTTAAATTCTGGGTATTCCTGAAGCATCATATCTTGTGAATTTTTTTATTAAAAAAGCAACATCATTCAGCCACATAGCTTGGTTGGCAGGTACCTGGTTAGTGCAGTAAGACACAAACAGTGTTGGTTCAACTCCTGTCCTGGCTGAGGTTAGCATAAAGGTTGCTCCTTCTCAACCCTCTCTTTTTGTCTGTGGTATTGCGACTCTCAGGTTCAACCACCATCATTTGTCTCTCTCTTGTCAGAGAAATGGGACTATGGTAACATTATTTTATATGAAATAACATTTTCAAATATAGTTTGAGATAAAAAGTCGACATGCCTCAATTTATTTCAGATTCACCTAGCTCAATTTTTTCCATACACATATCACCCTCTGTGTGAAAAAGCTGCCCCTTAAATCTCTTTTATATCTTTCCCCTCTCACCCTTAACCTATGCTCTCTAGTTCTGGACTTCCGACCCCAGGGAAAATACTTTATCTATTTATCCTATTCATGCCCCTCATAATTTTGTTAACTTCTATAAGGTCACCTCTCAGCTTCCGATGCTCCAGGGAAAACAGCCCCAGCCTATTCATCCTCTCCCTGTAGCTCAAATCCTCCAACCCTGGCAACATCCTTGTAAATCTTTTCTGAACCCTTTCAAGTTTCACAACATCTTTCCGACAGTAAGGAGACTAAGGGTCTGTTTCCATGCTGTACATCTCTATGACTCTATGTACTTTTTTCCTAGTCACTAAGCAGATAACTTAGATTTTGAACAGATTATGTAATCTCTCGTTATGATAACAATTAAAATATCATACGGCTTAGGCATAGGTTAGTAGCCTTGACTGGAAATGCTTATTGTCTGGGATGTATAACTGGCAATGGATCTTACTCAACACTTCATCATCTAAGAAGGGTGCATGGTACTTAACCCCATGGTCAACAAAGAAATGATAGTGATGTCCTAGTAATAAAAAGATAGTAAAAGTGTTTTGTTTTTACTGTCACAGAGACTGTAAGGTCTCCAATGTGGATGAGAAATGGGTTATATTAAAATTGCGGCCGAGTTAATACATCCAATTTTCCTGACTGTCACTGAACAGTCATTGACAGCCAAATGACTATTGCCCATTCGTGCTGTTGTTGATGATAAATTTGACCACAGTTAGGCAGGTGAATTGGATGGATAATGGATTAGTGAGACAGAAAATAATCAAACTATTAAACTTCACTGGAATTTTGGGCCGTGCTGCAATAAAACCTATGCTAAAGATGTAGCTCCCACAATACAGACAGACGCTAAAGTACAGAATGACATTCTACAACTTCAGAAGACTATTCAGCAAACTTGGCCTTCACTATCTCTTTGAAAGTGCTTCTGCTGTTCTTCTGATTATTCCTGACAGCTCTCCATTACTTCCTTCTTACAAGTGTGTACCACCAGTCATTTGAAAGCTTTACTCAATCCTCTTCCACCACCTTCTTTCATATTAATTTAGCATTTCAATACCATCATAGAATCTTACAGTGTGGAAACAGGCCATTTGGTGCAACAAGTGCACACCCTACCCTCCAAAGAATAAGCCATCCACACCCATTCTCCTACCCTATTACTTTTACATTTACCTCTAACTAACACATCTAACCTACACATCCCTGAACACGATGGACAATTTAGCATGGCCAATTCACCTAACCTGCATATCTTTGGATTGTGGGAGGAAATCGGAGCAGCCAGAGGAAACCCACACAAACACAGGGAGAACGTGCAAACTCCACACAGACAGTCGCCCAAGGCTGGACTCAAACCCCGTCCCCGATGCTCTGGGGCAGCAGTACTACCCACTGAGCCACCTGAATTTGAATTCTAAACAAATTACAGATGATGTTTCCAATCAAAGAATGTGAGTTAAAAACAGGTAATTAAGTTTTAATAGGTCATTTAATTATTACTGAATTTGCTTGCATATTCCAGAATGCCGCTGCTTTTTGTTTTACAGTTCATTGTACATTTTAACATTTTAATATGTTACATAGTAAAAAAGCACTATTTAATATCCAGTGCTTGCCAATGAGTTCTTTGGATGTTAACAGATGTTCACATCAGACCCGTTAATAAGAGTTAAATTAAATTGGGTGTCCAAAGGAGTAGCCATGGCCATCCGCATGGGCCCCAGCTATGCCTGCCTCTTCGTAGGATATGTGGAACAGTCCACCTTCCTCAGCTACACTGGCACCACCCTACACCTTTTCCTCCACTAAATCGATGACTGTATCTGCGCTGCCTCGTGCTCCCACGAGGAGGTTGAACAGTTCATCCACTTTACCAACACCTTCCACCCCGACCTCAAATTCACCTGGACCGTCTCAGACTTCTCCCTCCCCTTCCTTGACCTTTCCATTTCTATCTCGGGTGACCGAATCAACACGGACATTTACTATAAACCGACCGACTCCCACAGCTATCTAGACTACAACTCCTCTCACCCTGCCCGCTGTAAAAACACCATCCCATATTCCTTCGTCTCCGCCGCATCTGCTCCCAGGAGGACCAGTTCCAAAACCGTACAACCCAGATGGCCTCTTTCTTCAAAGACCGCAATTTCCCCCCAGACGTGGTCAACGATGCCCTCCACTGCATCGCTTCAACTTCCCGCTCCTCCGCCCTTGAGCCCCACCCCTCCAACCGCCACCAGGACAGAACCCCACTGGTCCTCACCTACCACCCCACCAACCTCCATGTACAGCGTATCATCTGCTGTCATTTCCGCCACCTCCAAACGGACCCCACCACCAGGGATGTATTTCCCTCCCCTCCCCTATCAGCGTTCCGAAAAGACCACTCCCTCCGTGACTCCCTTGTCAGGTCCACACCCCCCCACCAACCCAACCTCCACTCCCGGCACCTTCCCCTGCAACCGCAAGAAATGCAAACCTTGCGCCCACACCTCCCCCCCTTACTTCCCTCCAAGGCCCCAAAGGTTACGTCCATATCCGCCACAAATTCACCTGCACCTCCACACACATCATCTATTGCATCTGCTGCACCCGATGTGGCCTCCTCTATATTGGAGAGACAGGCCACCTACTTGCGGAACGTTTCAGAGAACACCTCTGGGACACCCGGACCAACCAACCCAACCACCCCGTGGCTCAACACTTCAACTCCCCCTCCCACTCCACCAAGGGCATGCAGGTCCTTGGACTCCTCCATCGCCAGACCATAGCAACACGACGGTTGGAGGAAGAGCGCCTCATCGTCCACCTAGGAACCCTCCAACCACAAGGGATGAACCCAGGTTTCTCCAGTTTCCTCATTTCCCCCCCCCCCCCACCTTGTCTCAGTCAAATCCCTCAAACTCAGCACCGCCTTCCAAACGTGCAATCTTCTTCCTGACCTCTCCGCCCCCACCCCACCCCACTCCGGCCTATCACCCTCACCTTGACCTCCTTCCATCTATCGCATTTCCAACACCCCTCCCCCAAGTCCCTCCTCCCTACCTTTTATCTTAGCCTGCTGGACACACTTTCCTCATTCCTGAAGAAGGGCTTGTGCCCGAAACGTCGATTCTCCTGTACCTTGGATGCTGCCTGACCTGCTGCACTTTTCCAGCAACACATTTTCAACTAGCGGAGAGGCCATATTGGATTTGGTGCTTGGCAATGAACCACACCAGGTGTCAGATCTCTGGAGAAGGAGGAGGGGGAATCACAATGTTATTAGGCAGGAACTGGAGTGCCTAGATTGGGAATAAACATTCTCAAGGAAATGCAAAACAGAAATATGGAGGTTGTTCAGGAAGCACCTTCTGGACAGCTTTGTCCCATTGCGGCAAGAAAGGGATGGTAAGTTGAAAGAAGCTTGGGTGATAAGGGATGTGGAACATCTAGTCGAGTGGAAGGAAGCTTACTTAAGGTTGAGTAGGCAAGGATCAGACATGGCTTTAGAGGGTTATATGGTCACCAGGAAGGCATTGAAGAATGGACTTAGGATTGCTAGAAGTGGGCATGAAAAAGCTTTTGTGGGTAGGATTAAGGAAAACCCTAAGGTGGTCTACACTTATAGAACATAGAAGAATACAGCGCAGTACAGGCCCTTCGGCCCTCGATGTTGCGCCGATCCAAGCCCACCTAACCTACACTAGCCCGCTATCCTCCATATGCCTATCCAATGCCCGCTTAAATGCCCATAATGAGGGAGAGTCCACCACTGCTACTGGCAGGGCATTCCATGAACTCACGACTCGCTGAGTAAAGAACCTACCCCTAACATCTGTCCTATACCTACCCCCCCTTAATTTAAAGCTATGCCCCCTTGTAATAGCTGACTCCATACATGGAAAAAGATTCTCACTGTCAACCCTATCCAAACCCCTAATCATCTTGTACACCTCTACCAAGTCACCCCTAAACCTTCTTTTCTCCAATGAAAACAACCCCAAGTGCCTCAGCCTTTCCTCATACGATCTTCCTACCATACCAGGCAACATCCTGGTAAACCTCCTCTGCACCCGTTCCAGTGCCTCCACATCCTTCCTATAGTATGGCGACCAAAACTGCACACAATACTTCAGATGCGGCCGCACCAGAGTCTTATACAACTGCAACATGACCTCAGGACTCTGGAACTCAATTCCTCTACCAATAAAAGCCAGTACGCCATATGCCTTCTTCACCGCACTATTTACCTGGGTGGCAACTTTCAGAGATCTGTGTACATGGACACCAAGATCCCTCTGCTCATTCACACTACCAAGTATCCGACCATTAGCTCAGTACCCCATCTTTTTGTTACTCTTACCAAAGTGAATCACCTCACACTTCGCTACATTGAACTCCATTTGCCACCTTTCTGCCCAGCTCTGCAGCTTATCTATATCTCGCTGTAACCTGCCACATTTATAAAAATGACAAACAGCAATGGTCCCAAAACAGATCCTTGCGGAACACCGCTAGTGATGGCACTCCAAGATGAACCTTTGCCATAAACTACTACCCTCTGTCTTCTTCCAGCCAGCCAACGCCTAATCCAAACCTCCAACTCACCCTCAATGCCATACCTCCGTATTTTTTGCAGTAGTCTACCATGGGGAACCTTATCAAACGCCTTACTAAAATCCATATACACCACATCTATGCTTTCCCCTCGTCCACCTCCTTAGTCACCTTCTCAAAGAATTCAGTAAGGTTTGTGAGGCACGACCTGCCCTTCACAAAACCATGCTGACTATCCTTGATCACATTATTCCTATCCAGATGTTCATAAATCCTATCCCTTACAATTCTCTCTAAGACTTTGCCCACAACAGAAGTGAGACTCACCGGCCTATATTTACTAGGATTATCCCTACTCCCCTTCTTGAACAAGGGAACCACATTTGCTAGCCTCCAATCTTCTGGCACTACTCCTGTAGACAACGAGGACATAAAAATCAAGGCCAATGGCTCTGCAATCTCCTCCCTTGCTTCCCAGAGAATCCTAGGATAAATGCCATCAGGCCCAGGGGACTTATCTATTTTCACCCTTTCCAGAATTTCCAACACCTCTTCTCTACATACCTCAAAGCCATCCATTCTACTTAATTGTGACTCAGTATTCACATCGACAACAATGTCCTGTTCCTGAGTGAATACTGACGAAAAGTATTCATTCAGTGTCTCCCCAATCTCTTCAGCCTCCACACGCAACTTCCCACGACTATCCTTGACTGGACCTATTCCTACCCTAGTCATTCTTTTATTGCTCACATACCTATAGAAAGCCTTAGGGTTTTCCCTAATCCTACCAACTAAGGACCTTTCATGTCCCCTCCTTGCTGCTCTTAGCTCTCTCTTCAGGTCCTTCCTGGCTACCTTATAACTCTCAATCGCCCCAATTGAACTTTCACGCCTCATCTTTACATAGGCCGCCTTCTTCCATTTAACGAGGGATTCCAATTCCTTATTAAACCACGGCTCCCTCACATGACCCTTTCCTCCCTGCCTGACAGGTACATACTTATCTAGGACACTCAATAGTTGCTCCTTGAACAAGCTCCACATATCAATTACGCCCTTGCCTTGAAGCTTACTTTTCCAAGCCACACATCCTAAGTCATGCCTCACCGCATCATAATTTCCCTGCCCCCAGCTATAACTCTTGCCCTGTAGTGCACACTTATCCCTCTCCATCACTAGAGTAAAAGTCACCGAATTGTGGTCACTGTCCCCAAAGTGCTCACCTACCTCTAATTCTAATACTTGGCCTGGTTCATTACCCAGAACCAAATCCAGTATGGCCTCACCTCTTGTTGGCCTATCTACATATTGTGTCAGGAAACTCTCCTGCACACATTGGACAAACACTGACCCATCTAACGAACTTGAGCTATAGCTTTCCCAATCAATATCAGGAAAGTTAAAGTCCCCCATAACAACCACCCTATTACTTTCACTCTTCTCTTGAATCATCCTCGCAATCCTTTCTTCTACGATTCTAGGACTATTAGGAGGCCTGTAAAAGACTCCTAACAGGGTAAGCTCACCTTTCCTATTCCTAACCTCAGCCCAAACTACCTCAGATGGAGAGTCTTCATCCATCGTCCTTTCCACCGCTGTAATACTATCTTTGACAAGCAATGCCACACCTCCCCCTCTTTTACCCCCACCTCTGACCCTACTAAAACATTTAAACCCTGGGACCTGCAACAGCCAATCCTGTCCCTGTTCTACCCATGTCTCCGTAATAGCCACAACATCGAAGTCCCAGGTACCAACCCATGCTGCAAGTTCACCTACCTTATTTCGTATACTTCTTGCATTGAAGTATACACACTTCAAGCCACTTTCCTGTTTACAGGCACCCTCCTTTGAAATTGATGCCATGTTCCTAACCTCCCTACACTCCAGGTCCTGCACCCTAAAGCTACAGTCTGGGTTCCCATGCCCCTGCAGAGTTAGTTTAAACACCCCCCCCCCCCCCCCCCCCCCCCCACAAGAGCACTTGCAAACCTCTCACCAAGGATACTGGTGCCCCTCAGGTTCAGGTGCAGACCATCCTGTTTATAGAGGTCCCACCTTCCCCAGAAAGAACCCCAGTTATCCAAATACCGGAATCCCTCCCTCCTGCACCATCCCTGTAGCCACGCATTTAACTGTTCTCTCTCCCTATTCCTCGACTCTCTATCACGTGGCACGGGTAACAAACCAGAGACAACAACTCTGTTCGTTCTAACTCTGAGCTTCCAACCTAGCTCCCTGAAAGCCTGCCTAACATCCTCAGCCCTCCTCCTACCTATGTCATTGGTGCCAATGTGGACCACGACTTCGGGCTGCTCCCCCTCCCCCTTAAGGACCCGGAAAACACGATCAGAGACATCACGTACCCTTGCACCTGGGAGGCAACATACCAAACGTGAGTCTCTCTTGTTCCCACAAAACCGCCTATCTGTGCCCCGAACTATCGAGTCCCCAATTACTATTGCTCTGCTCTTCTCCACCCTTCCCTTCTGAGTAACGGGGACAGGCTCCGTGCCAGAGGCCTGAGCCCCGTTACTTACCCCTGGTAAGTCGTCCCCCCCACAAGTATCCAAAACGGTATACTTGTTCTTGAGGGGAACGGCTGCAGGGGGTGCCTGCACTGGCTGCTTCCTCCCAGTCCCCCTCACTGTCACCCATCTATCTGCCATCTTTGGAGTTACTACTTCCCTAAAGCTCCGATCTATGACCCCCTCTGCCTCCCGAATGATCCTAAGTTCATCCAACTCCAGCTCCAGTTCCCTAACACGGTCTTGGAGGAGCTGGAGATGGGTGCACTTCCTGCAAGTGTAATCAGCAGGGACGTCCATGGCATCCCTCACCTCAAACATGTTGCAAGAGGAACATTGCACTGCCTTCACTGCCATCCCTCTGAAAGTAACCTTTTTTTAAGAAAAACTGGGTCTAAAGAATACAACAAGCAAAATGCAGCACTTACCTACTTACCACAACGGGTCTTATTATTTAGGTTAGAGGAAGAGGGCGGGTGGGAGACACTACCTCTGTAGTGCCTCGGGTTCTTCTCCTGCGCGGTTTTAAAGGGAAAAAACCTACCCAGGTAAGCTTACGCTCTACCTGCTTCCGGGTCCCGGCTGCCCCTCTGGTCTTCGTCACTTCCCCCTGCTGCTCCCGCTCGTTCTGTGAAGAGAAAAAAAAACACCGCTACCCGCTACTGGTAAGTAATTTTAAAACAAACTGTCTTGCCTTAGCTGCTGCTCGCACTCAAAGTGAGGAACAGGAGGATGGCCAGAGTGAGGGTAGGGCCGATCCGGGACAGTGGAGCCAGAGGATGTTGGGGAGGTTCTTAATTAATACTTTGTTTCAGTGTTCACTACTGAGGTGATGATTCCAAGGACAGCGGGAAACAGACTGATATGATGTTAGGTTGATGTTAGGAAGGAGGATGTGCTGAAAATTTTCAAAAACACGAAGATAGATAAATCCCCTGGGCCAGACGGGATATACCCTAGGTTACTACAGGAAGCAAGGGAAGAGATTGCTGCACCTTTGGCAATGATCTTTGCATCCTTACTCTCTACTGGAGTAGTACCAGATGATTGGAGGGTGGCAAAAGTTATTCCCTTGTCCAAGAAAGGGAATAGGGATAATACTGGGAATTACAGACCAGTCAGTCTTATGTCTGTGGTGGGCAAAGTAATGGAGAGGATTCAGAGAGACAGGATTTATGATAGTCAGCATGGCATTGTGAGGGGCAGGTCATGCCTCACAGCCCTTATTGAATTCTTTGAGAATGTGACGAAACACGTTGGTGGGGGTAGAGCAGTGGATGTGGTGTGCATGGTTTTTAGCAAGGCATTTGATAAAGTTCCCATAGTAGGCTCCTTCAGAAAGTAAGGATGCATGGGATATAGGAAAACCTGTCTGTCTGGATACAGACTGGCCCATAAAAGACAAAATGTGGTAGTAGATGGAAAATATTCAGCCTGGAGCTCGGTGAAAAGTGGTGGTCCACAGGGATCTGCTCTGGTACCTCTGCTCTTTGTGATTTATATAAAGGATTTGGATGAGGAAATGGAAGGGTGGGTTAGGAAGTTTGCCAATGACACAAATGTTGGTGGAGTTTTGGATAGTTTTTCAAGGAGAAGAGAAACATTCCACAGCTGAAAGTCGTCATAATAGAGCCAGTATTTACTCTGCCATCTCAATAGTATTGAGTGGTAACAGTGCAGTTCTACAACCTGCACTTTCCCATCCAGGAGGTGCTCACCTTCTTAACCAGATACATTGGCAGATTGCACTGATGTATAGGCCACCTTCAGGATTTGGACCATCAAGCAACAAATCAAAGTACCACCATCTAAAGGTAGATGATAAGGGAATGATTATTCACCCTCCCTCCATCTTCACTATTGATCTGAACTGCAGCTACCTGGCCTACATTTGACAGTCCGATGTTTATTATTTCTATTTTGTTGCGCTTTAGTGTTGTTCTGGCAGATCTGTCCACATGGCAGCCAACTTGAAATTGCAAATAGACTCAGACCTGCAACTTATTTCATTTCATTTATCTATTATTTGATATTATAATTGGATGAGGTCAAGCTTAAGATTAAAAATGGCAGGAGATCCCACACCTTTATGCTCTTCTTGCTCAATGTGGGACCTCAAGGAAGCGGTTGATGTCCCTGACTCCTTCAAATGCAGGATGTGTGTCCAGCTACAGCTCTTGTTAGATTGCATGATGGCTCTGGAGCTGTGGATGAACTCACTTTGGAGCATCCGCGATGCTGAGGGGGTCATGGATAGCACATTTAGTGAATTGGTCACACAACAGGCTAGGATTGCTGGGGCGAAAGGGAGAGAAAGTGCAGGAAGGCAGTTTTGGATACTGTTGGGGGAGATAGCTCACCAGGGAAAGGCAGCCGTAGCCAGGTTCATGGTACCATGGTTGGCTCTGCTGTACAGAAGGGCAGGAAAAAGGGGGTTCAATTGTAAAGGGAGTAGATAGGTGGTTCTGTGTTTGAAAATGAGACTCTTGAATGGTATGTTGCCTCCCAGGTGCACAGGTCAAGGATGTCTCAGATCAGTTGCAGGACATTTTGAAGGAGGAGGGTGAACAGCCAGCTGTTGTGGTGCATGTAGGCACCAATGACATAGGTAATAAATGAGATGAGGTCTTACAAGCAGAATTTAGGGAGTTAGGAGCCAAGTTAATAAGTAGGACCTCAGAAATAGTAATCTCAGGATTGCTACCAGTGCCACGTGCCAGTCAGAATAGAAATGAAAGATTAGGCAGGATGAATGAGTGGCTTGAGAGATGGTGCAGGACTGAGGATTTCAGATTTCTGGGACATTGGGACTGGTTATGCAGAGGTGGGACTATTATAAATTGTATGTTCTATACCTGGGCCGGACTGGAATCAATGCCCTAGGAGGTGCTTTTGCTAATGCTGTTGGTGAGTGTTTAAACTAATGTGGCAGGGAGATGGGAACCAAATTAGGTGAAAAGCAAAGAGGTAGTAACTAAAGCCTGTAAGGAACTAGATAATGAAGTCTGTGTGACTAAGGGGAAGAGTTGGCAGGGAGCAGATGGTGAACGCAAAGGGCCAGGTGGTCTGAAGTTCATTTGTCTGAGGTGCAAGTAGTAGGTAAAGCAGATGAACTTAGGGCTTGGATTAGTACCTGGGTGTATGATGTTATTGCTATTACTGAGACTTGGCTAAGGGAAGGGCAAGAATGGCAACTAAATATCCCAAGATATAGATGCTTCAGGCGTGATAGAGAGAGAGGGAGGTAGAAGGGGTAGAGGGATTTGCATTACTGATCAGAGAGATATCATAGCTGTGCTGAAGGAGGGCACAATGGAGGACTCAAGCAGTGAGGCAATATGGGCAGAGCTCTGAAATAGGATGGGTGCAGTAACAATGTTGGAGCTGTACTACAGGCCTCCCAACAATGAGTGTGAGATAGCAGTACAAATATGTAAACAGATTATGGAAAGATGGAGGAGCAACAGGGTGGTGGTGATGGGAGATTTTAATTTTCCCAACATTGACTGGGATTCACTTAGTGTTAGAGGTTTAGATGGAGCAGAATTTGTAAGGAGCATCCAGGAGGGTTTTATAGAACAGTATGTAAATAGTGCAACTCAGGAAGGGGCCACACTGGACCTGATGTTGTGGAATGAGCCCAGCCAGGTGGTTGAAGTTTCAGTAGGGGATTACTTTGGGAATAGTGATCACAATTCTGTAAGTTTTAGTGAGATGAGAGTGGTCCTAAAGGAAGAGTACTAAATTGTGGGAAGACCAACTATAGCAAAATTTGGCTGGAGCTGGGGTATGTGGATTGGGAGCAGTTGTTTGAGGGTAAATCCACATTTGATATATGGGAGGCCTTTAAAGAGAGGTTGAATAGAGTGCAGAACAGACAAGTTCCTGTGAAAATGAGGGATAGAAATGGCAAGATTAGGGAACCATGGATGACCATGGGGTGGCATGGTGGCTCAATAGTTAGCTCTGCTGCCTCCCAGTGCCAAGGACCCAGGTTCGATTCTAGCCTCATGCAACTGTGTGGAGTTAGCACATTCTCCCAGTGTCTGCGTGGGTTTCCTCTGGGTACTCCAGTTTCCTCCCACAATCCAAAGATGTGCAGGTTAGGCGAATTGGCAATGCTAAATTGCCCATAGTTTTCAGGGATGTGGTCAGGGTGCATTAGTCAGGGGTGAAATGTAGAGTAGTAGGATAGGGGAATGGGTTTGGGTGGGTTACTCTTTGGAGAGTCAGTGTGGATTTGTTGGGCTGAAGGGCCTATTTCCACACTGTAGGAGATTCTTTGATTCTATGACAGGTGAATTGTGAGACTAGCTAAGAGGAAAAAAGAAGCATACATAACGTCTAGGCGACTGAAAACAGACAAAGCTTTGGAAGAATATCGAGGAAAGAAGACCAATCTGAAACAAGGAATTAAGAGAACTAAAGTGGTCATGAAATATCTTTAACAAACAGGGTTAATGAAAATCCCAATGGCTTTTATTTTTATATCTGGAGCAAGGGGGTAACTAGAGAAAGGGTTAGCCCACTCAAGGATGAAAGAGGGAAGTTATGTGAGAAGAGAAAATGGGTGAGATTCTTAATGAGTATTTTACAACGGCATTCACCAAGGAGAGGAATATGATGGATGTTACGATTAGGTATGGGTGTTTGATTAATCTAGGTCAAGTCAGCATAAGGAGGGAGGAAGTGTTGAGTATTCTAAACTGCATTAAGGTGAACAAGTCCCCAGGTCCAGATGGGATCTATCTCAGGTTACTGAGGGAAGCGAGAGAGGAAATAGCCAGGGCCTTAACAGATAACTTTGCAGCATCCTTGAACATGAGTGAGGTCCTGGAGGACTGGAGAATTGCTAATGTTGTCCCCTTGTTTAAGAAGGGTAGCAGTGATAATCCAGCTTAAAAATGTGTTGCTGGAAAAGCGCAGGTCAGGCAGCATCAAAGGAACAGGAGAACCGACATTTCGGGCATAAGCCCTTCTTCAGGAACCTGATTCCTGAAGTAGGGCTTATGCCCAAAATGTCGATTCTCCTGTTCCTTTGATGCTGCCTGACCTGCTGCGCTTTTCCAGCAACACATCTTTCAGCTCTGATCTCCAGCATCTGCAGTCCTCACTTTCTCCTAGCAGTGATAATCCAGGTAATTATAGACCAGTGAACCTGATCTCAGTGGGAGGGAAGCTGCTGGAGAAGATACTGAGGGATAGGATCTATTTACATTTGGAAAAAAATGGGTTTATCAGTGGCAGGCAGCATGGTTTTGTGCAGACAGGGTCATGTCTTACCAACTTAATAGAATTCTTTGAGGAAGTAACAAAGTTGATTGATGAGAGAAGGGCAGAAAATGTCATATACATGGACTTCAGCAAGGCAATTGATAAAGTTCCCCATGGTAGACTGTTGGAGAAAGTGAAGTCACATGGGGTCCAGGGTATACTGGCTAGCTGGATAAAGAACTGGTTGAGCAGCAGGAGACAGACAGTAGTAGTAGTAGAAGGGAGTTTCTCAAAATGGAGAACTGTGACCAGTGGTGTCCCACAGGGATCCATGTTGAGACCACTGTGTTTGTGATATGCATATATGATCTGGAGGAAGGTATAAGTGGTCTGATTAGCAAGTTTGCAGATGATACTAAGATTGGTGGAATAGCAGATAGTGAATGGGACTGTCAGAAAACGCAACAGAATATAGATAAATTGGAGAGTTGGGCAGAGTTCAATACAGGCAAATGAAAGGTGATGCATTTTGCAAGTTCCAATTCAACAGCGAACTATATGGTAAATGGAAAAGCCCTGGGGAAAACTGATGTACAGAGAGATTTGGGTTCAGGTCCATTGTACCCTGATGGTGGCAATGCAGGTCGATAGAGTAGCCAAGAGGGCATACAGCACGCTTTCCTTCATTGGACGGGGCATTGAGCACAAGAGTTGGCATGTCATGTTACAGTTGTATCGGATTTGGTTTGGCTACATTTGGAATACTGCATACAGTTCTGGTCGCCGCATTATCAAAACAATGTTGATGCTTTGGAGAGGGTGCAGAGGAGGTTCACCAAGATGTTGTCTGGTATGGAGGATGCAAACTATGAAGGGAGGTTGAATAAATTAGGATTACTTTCATTAGAAAGACAGACGTTGAGGGGGACCTGATTGAGGTCTACAAAATCATGAGAGGTAAAAAAAGGGTGGTTAGCAAGAAACTGTATCCCAGAGTGGGGGACTCAATTACTAGGGGTCACGAGTGAAAGCAGAAAAGTTTAAGGGAGATATGCGTGGAAAGTTCTTTATGCAGAGGTTGGTGGCTGCCTGCAACTCCTGGTAGAGGCAGGCATGATTGCATCATTAAAGATGTATCTAGATAAATACATGAATGGGCAGGGAGCAGACGGATACAGGCCCTTAGACAGTGGATCTGGATTGACGCAGGCTTGGACGACCAAAGGGCCTGTTCCTGTGCTGTAATTTTCTTTGTTCTTTATATGGTAGGGTAAACTACCTGTCAAGAATTGCCCAAAAACATTGTTTTAGTTACACACAGGCATCAATAAAATAAGAAGAATATGTGCATGGAAAAATGAATGCAACTACCAACAAGGAGTCCTGTAACTCTCCACCCACTAAGCCCTCCACAAGGCAAAATGAGTCAAAGAAAGACTCGAGAAGGGAGCAGAGGGAAGAAGGAAATGACAGACTGCTAAATATTAGCACCATTCCAGAAATATCCCACTTTTCAGCAGACTGAATGAATGGAGGAAGAACTGGTAGTTGAACAACCAGGGGAGTGACAGCTGATAAAGAAGTCTAAAGAGAAAAAGAGAGCACATTGGCAAGAGACCAATCCCATGGCAATTGGCAATGGTAAATAGCAAAATTTTCTAAAGTTGGTTTTACAATTGCTTCCATAAACGTGTATGGTGTTAAGGCCACTACACAACGTATTTCCACCTTGGAGTAAAGCCAACCTCTTGTTTCGGCAGGTATAGGTAATACCACTCTTCAGCTCTTCTAGCCAGTGGTCATGATGGTGGTTCTGTGTCCATTGGCTACAAGGATTCAAATGCATGATTGACGTAGAGTACATTCCCAGCCTCTCCTTGTCATGCAGCGGTTCTCATCACTTGGCAGTGCCTCACCAAGCAACTGTCTTATTCAGATGGATCAGAAGGGGAGGAGGAAGACCCAGAGAAAAATTCACAAGCACCATGGTGAGAGAACACAATGCTGCCTTCTTTAATGAGATTGACTCTGAAAAGGATTCTGGGTCATCCAAGATGGATGACGGGAAAAATTTCTGGCTGTAAGAGCTGCTCCTTTTTTTGAGGTATTTTGGGTGTTGGAGGTGATTTCCTCAAATTCCAGGAGCAGCAATTACTGTTTTATATGCTGTTGCATTGTTTTGGAACTTTGGGGAAAAAAAAGTCAAAACAACAGCAGTTGTAAAAGGGAGTAGAGCAGACAAAGGAAGCTCATGGTGAGGACAGTGCAGGAGAGAGAGAGAGAGAGAGAGAGAGAGAAAACCTGCATAGTTACTGCCTTTGCTGTTTGAATTCGTGTATCGCTGGACATTGGAGTGCATCTGGGAAAATTAACAAACAGTGAAATTCACAGCTAATCTTGGAGGAACTGTTGGGCGAAGTTCACAGCACAGAATCAGAAGTTAATTGTTGTTTTAAGTCTGTCCAAGAGAAAGGCTGCAGTAGTGAGTATAGTGGATTCTTTCTTGATTATATGTTTTTGGAGATAAGTCTCTTGATTAAACTTAAAATATAAGCCATAGCTATTAACTTAACCTGGGGCAGTGTTTGTAGAGGAATAAGACGGTGTTATGTTCTGGGTCTGTAGATTGTGAAGGAGCAAAAATGGCCTTTGCAGTGATATGTACATCTTGTCATATGTGGGAGTTTAAAGGTTACTTCAGATTACATCTGCCATAAGTGCTGTTTGATGCGAATCTTATCAGATTGAGTGGATCGGTTGGAGAGACAGATAGAAGCGATGAGGAATTTGTGATGGATGGCAGTTATAGGAAGGGGGGAAAGTCTCAGATACAGTCATACAAATGGGTTAACTCCAGGGAGGATAAGAGCGGAAGGCACCTGGTGCAGGAGTCTTTTGTGGATATACCCATTTCAAACAGGTATGCTGTTTTGGAAAATGTAGGGGGTGATGGATTCTCAGGGAAACGTAGCATGAACAGCCAAGTTTCTGGTATTGAGACTGGCTCTAATTCAATGAGGGGTACGTCGGCTTCCAAGAGATCAATTGTGTTAGGGGATTCTGTAGTCCGAGGTACAGACCGATGTTTCTGTGGCCAGCAGAGAAAAAGCAGAATGGTGTGTTGTTTCCCTGGTGCCAGGATCAAGGATGTCTCAGAGAGGGTGCAGAATGTTCTCACGGGGGAGAGGCGCCAGCAGGAGATCATTGTCTACATTGGAACCAATGACATTGGAAGGGAAAAGGTAGAGATTCTGAGGGGAGATTACAGAGTTAGGCAGAAATTTAAAAAGGGGGTTCTCAAGGGTAGTAATATCTGGATTACTCCCAGTGCTATGACCTAGTGAGGGCAGGAATAGGAGGATAGAGCAGATGAATGCATGGCTGAGGAGCTGGTGTATGGGAGAAGGATTCACATTTTTGGATCATTGGAATCTCTTTTGGGGTAGAAGTGAACCTGTATAAGAAGAACGGATTGCACCTAAATTGGAAGGGGACCAATAAACTGGCATGGAAATTTGCGAGAACTGCTTGGGAGAATTTAAACTAGTAAGGTGGGGGGGGGGGGGGGGGGGGGGGTGTGGGACCCAGGGAGATAGTGAAGAAAGAGATTGTCTGAGATGGGTACAGCTGAGAACAGAAGTGAGTCAAACAGTCAGGGCAGGCAGGGACATGGTAGGACTAATAAATTAAACTGCATTTATTTCAATGCAAGGGGCCTAACAGGGAAAGCAGATGAACTCAGGGCATGGTTAGGCACATGGGACTGGGATATCATAGCAATTACGGAAACATGGTTCAGGGATGGGCAGGACTGGCAGCTTAATGTTCCACGATACAAATGCTACAGGAAGGATAGAAAGGGAGGCAAGAGAGGAGGGGGAGTGGCATTTTTGATAAGGGATAGCATTACAGCTGTGCTGAGGGAGGATATTCATGGAAATACATTCAGGGAAGGTATTTGGGTGGAACTGAGAAATGAGAAAGGGATGATCACATTATTGGGTTTGTATTATAGACCCCCAATAGTCAGAGGGAAATTGAGAAACAAACTTTTAAGGAGATCTCAGCTATCTGTAAGAATAATAGGGTAGTTATGGTAGGGGATTTTAACTTTCCAAACATCGACTGGGACTGCCATAGTGTTAAAGATTTAGATGGAGAGGAATTTCTTAGGTGTGTACAAGACAATTTTCTGATTCAGTATGTGGATGTACCTACTAGAGAAGGTGCAAAACTTGACCTACTCTTGGGAAATAAGGCAGGGCAGGTTACTGAGGTGTCAGTGGGGGAGCACTTGAGGGCCAGCGACCATAATTCTATTTGTTTTAAAATAGTAATGGAAAAGGGTAGACCAGATCTAAAAGTTTAAGTTCTAAATTGGAGGAAGGCCAATTTTGACAGTATTAGGCAAGAAGTTTTGAAAGCTGATTGGAGGCAGATGTTCGCAGGTAAAGTGATGCTGGAAAATGAGAAACCTTCAGAAATGAGATAACAAGAATCCAGAGAAAGTATATTCCTGTCAGGGTGAAAGGAAAGGCTGGTAGGTATAGGGAATGCTGGATGACTAAAGGAATTGAGGGTTTGGTTAAGAAAAAGAAGGAAGCATATGTAAGGGAGAGACTGGAAAGATCGAGTGAATCCTGAGAAGTGTATAAAGAAAGTAGAAGCATACTTAAGAGGGAAATCAGGAGGGCAAAACAGGGACGTGAGATAGCTTTGGCAAATAGAATTAAGGAGAATCCAAAAGGTTTTTACAAATATATTAAGGACAAAAGGATAAGTAGGGAGAGAATAGGGCCCCTTAAAGATCAGCAAGGTGACCTTTGTGTGGAGCCACAAAAAATGGGGGAGATACTAAATGAATATTTTGCATCAGTGTTTACTGTGGAAAAGGGTATGGAAGGTATAGACTGTCGGGAAATAGATGGTGACATCTTGCAAAATGTCCAGATTACAGAGGAGGAAGTGCTGGATGTCTTGAAACAGTTAAAGGTGGACAAATCCCCAGGACCTGATCATGTGTACCTGAGAACTCTGTGGGAAGCTAGAGAAGTGAATGCTGGGCCTCTTGCTGAGATATTTGTATCATTGATAGTCACAGGTGAGGTGCCGGAAGACTGGAGGTTAACAAACATGGTGCCACTGTTTAAGAAGGGCGGTAAAGACAAGCCAGAGAACAACAGACTAGTGAGCCTGACCTCGGTGGTGGGCAAGTTGTTGGAGGGAATCCTGAGGGACAGGATGTACATGTATTTGGAAAGGCAAGGACTGATTCGGGATAGTCAACATGGCTTTGTGTGTGGGAAATCTTGTCTCACAAACTTGATTGAGTTTTTTGAAGAAGTAACAAAGAAGATTGATGAGGGCAGAGCAGTAGATGTGATCTATATGTACTTCAGTAAGGCGTTCGACAAGGTTTCCCATGGGAAACTGATTAGCAAGGTTAGATGTCATGGAATACAGGGAGAACTAGCCATTTGGATACAGAACTGGCTCAAAGGTAGAAGACAGAGGGTGTTGGTGGAGGGTTGTTTTTCAGACTGGAGGCCTGTGACCAGTGGAGTGCCAAAAGGATCGGTGCTGGGCCCTCTACTTTTTGTCATTTACATAAATGATTTGAATGCGAGCAGAAGAGGTGCAGTTAGTAAGTTTGCAGATGACACCAAAATTGGAGGTGTAGTGGACAGCAAAGAGGGTTACCTCAGATTACAACAGGATCTTGACCAGATAGGCCAATGGGTTGAGAAGTGGCAGATGGAGTTTAATTCAGATAAATGCAAGGTGCTGCATTTTGGGAAAGCAAATCTTAGCAGGACTTATACACTTAACGGCAAGGTCCTAGGGAGTGTTGCTGAACAAAGATAGCTTGGAGTGCAGGTTCATAGCTCCTTGAAAGTGGAGTCGCAAGTAGATAGGATAGTGAAGAAGGTGTTTGGTATGCAAACCTTTACTGGTCGGAGTACTGAGTACAGGAGTTGGGAGGTCATGTTGTGGCTGTACAGGACATTGATTAGGCCACTGTTGGAGTATTGCGTGCAATCCTGGTGTCCTTCCTATCAGAAAGATGTTGTGAAACTTGAAAGGGTTCAGAAAAGATTTACAAGGATGTTGCCAAGATTGGAGGATCTGAGCTTCAGGGAGAGGCTGAACAGGCTGGGGTTGTTTTCCCTGGAGTGTCGGAGGCTGAGGGGTGACCTTATAGAGGTTTACAAAATTATGAGGGGCATGGATAGGATAAATAGACAAAGTCTTTTACCTGGGGTCCGGGAGTCCAGAACTAGAGGGCATAGGTTTAGGGCGAGAGGGGAAAGATATAAAAGAGACCGAAGGGGCAACTTTTTCACGCAGAGGGTGGTACGTGTATGCCAGAGGATGTGGTGGAGGCTGGTACAATTGCAACATTTAAGAGGCATTTGGATGGATATATGAATAGGAAGGGTTTGGAGGGATATGGGCCGGGTGCTGGTAGGTGGGACTAGATTGCGTTCGGATATCTGGTCGGCATGGACAGGTTGGACCAAAGGGTCTGTACATCTCTATGACTCACTTTGTGCCTGTTCATTCTCTGATGTCAGTAAATAATCCTCATTTGTCACAGGTCACATACTTATTTACCTAAATTAATTCTTAACAAATTTCATAAACCAACAGTAAATTCTTTAAGAATGGTTAACTGCCGATAATTAATAACCATAGTCCAGATCCCCAAAATCTAACAGTGGAGTTAAATGTGGGGTCCACTGGAGTTGAAGTATAATTGGCTTGAAATTTGAGAAAGAGAAACATTTTCAAATTGTGGTTACACGCATAAAAGATAATTCTCAAGTGAAAGAGGATGTTGCAATGACATTAACAGTTTAACTGAAAAAAACAGGTGCATCTAAACCGGGGATGAACTGAAAATTGTGGTTGTGACCTTGATAAGCTTTCTAAAAGGTTTTGGAAAGGACTGCTGACAGTTAGATTTTGCCATGTAATTTCCATTTTGCTAGTTTGTGGGTTAGGATATTACTTCAGTGGGGATGTTCATCAATGATTACACAATGCTCAGCACCATTCCCAACTCCTTAGATAATGATGCAGTCCATGTCCAAAGTCAGCAAGAGCTGGAAAGTATTCAAGCTTGGGCTTACAAAAATGGTAATTAATATTCATTGCAGGCAATGACCATATCCAACAGAAAACAATTTAATCATTGCTCCTAGACATTCATCACTGAATCCCCAATTATGAAGATCCTGGGTGTTACCATTGACCATACATGAAGCTGGACTCACCATAAATACAGTGGCTACAAAACAGGTCAGATGCTAGGAATATTGCAGCGAATAACTCATCTCTGACTCCTCAAAACCTGTCCACCATCTACAAGACACAAATGAGGGGTGCATCAGCTGTTGTGCCTCCCACACAGTGTGTTTAACTCATTTCCAGCATAGAACCTGCGAGTCTACTCTAAATAATAATAAATAATATTTATTAATTTAACACAATTAATACTATAACAACAAAATACATGCTATACCAATAATTTACACTATAAATCTAATCAACTAATTTAACGTAATTCTGGATGATCATTTCCCACACCAGATCCTGGCCTTGATCTACGTGGCGACGATCATGTGGTCGTCTTCTCCCAATGGTCCCAGGGCTGCTTTCTCTTCACAATGGTTGGTCACGAGTTACTGCCTCTGAGGGTGGTGTTGCAACGACTCTTACACTTAGTACGAGATGGCACAGTGGCTCAGTTGTTAGCACTGCCGCCTCACAGCACCAGGGATCAGGGTTTGATTCCTGCCCTTTGTGACTGTGTGGAGTTTGCACATTCTCCTCGTGTTTGCATGGGTTTCCTCCGGGTGCTCCGGTTTCCTCAAACAATCCAAAGATGTGCAGGTTAGGTGAATTGGCCATGCTAAATTGTTCATAATATTCGGGGATGTCTAAGCTCGGTGCATTAGGCTAATATAGTATAGGGGAATGGGTTTGGGTGGGTTACTCTTCGGAGGGTCGATGTGGACGTGTTGGGCCGAAAGGCCTGTTTCCACTCTGTAGGGATTCTAATTCTAGTAGTTATTCCTGCCCTTTTGGGAGGGTCTTTAGTGTCCTCCAATAGATTGATCAGGGCTCAATCATTCTGATCATCGGACACAACCAGGTGTTGACATGTCAATGGCAGGTTGGTCCTGAGGCATCCATTCCTGGAGGTGTTGGGCGCACATAGGTCAGGTAGCCCTCTCCAAATAAGGGTGTCAGGTGCCCCTGTGTCTGCTTGAGGTTCTAATTGTCCTGGGGACAGCATTCAGGTTGATTCTATTAAATTCAAATTCAAGAGTATATTGTATTGTCTGCAGCCGCTGGGTCAATTACATGCCGTCTGTCTGTGGCTGCAGCCTGTCTGGATTCTGCAGTATGTTTATTAGCATAGTCACTTCAGTCAAGGTTTGTCTCAAGTACCCAATATGCCTCATTTATTGTCCATTTTCAGAAATTCACCATTTTCAGCAGTCCGTCCAGCCACACAGTACATCTTTCAGAACCCCTGCAGAAAGCTTCTCAAGGTCGCAGTCATGAGTGCTATAACAACAAAAATTTGCAAATCCGAATGCACACATCTCCTGTTCCTCTTTATTCACACTGCTTGTTGAATGCTCAGCAAACTCTAAGAATAATTTGTCAAACACAGTAAACAGAAAGGGCTTGTAGATTGTGTGGATGAGTGGGTGAGAGCCATTGATTGGGCAGGTTGTATGCAATAGAGAAGGTTGTCCTTCATGAATCTTGGTAAGATGTTATGTACAATGGCATACTCATGATGTGGAGGTGCCAGGCTTGGACTGGGGTGGACAAAATTAAAAATCGCACAACAGCAGATTATAGTCCAACAGGTTTATTTGGAAGTACACCTGTGAAGGAGCAGCGCTCCAAAAGCTTGTACTTCCAACTAAACCTATTGGACTATAACCTGCTGTTGTGGAATTTTTAACAATGACATAGTGAGAGTGAATGGTGGGACTTGGTGGTGCTGGTGGCTTTGTGTGTATGAGATGGTATAGTGATGGCAATTCTCACCCTGCAGAGTGAAGTCCCATGTTGGGTGTCCCGCTTTGCCAGGGACACAGCACTGACCTAGGCTGCTACCTGGGTTTCACCTGGCTTGATCTGGCAGTGTGACATTCTGTGGCAGTCTGCTAAGAAATTAGTAGGACCTCATTCAACTCTACGTTTAGGTCTCTGTCCATGAACAGGGAGGAAGCCCTCCTTTTCCCTGGTCCATGTCTTCAGCGATAATGGTCAAGTACCACTGTATGAGGAGCAGTTCCTAGCTTGAAATATCTGAAGTGCTGTACAGGGCTTAAATATGGTGCCCGTAGTATGAATACCACAAGAAGTGGCAACTCCTAGAAACGGAGAGCAGCTGTACACCTCCTAACACATGTCTTCAGCGATAATGGTCATTCAAGAAAGATGCCAAAGATAAAATAAAAATAAACGCTAAAAAATTGCAGATGCTGGAAACCTGAAACAAAAACAGAAATTGCTGGAGAAACTCAACAGGTCTGGCAGCATCTGTGGGGAGAAAACAAGGCTGATACTTCATGTCCAGTGACATTTCTCCAGAATGTTAACAGTTTTCTCTCCACAGATGCTGCCAGACCTGCAGAATTTCTCTAAACAATTGTTATTGAATCAAAGGTGCAAAAAAGCCTGGTTGCATGATTGAGAAGATGAAGAGTGGAAGATTTGTTGTTCCAAGGAGCAACAAATTAAAATTTTATATTTGTATAGATTTATCATACAGCACAACAACACAGCAACATCAGAAAATCCTGACTTCTGAAGAGGAATCTTGCCTATTTTCTGTCATGCATAAACAGGTTGGTTAAAAATCAGCATTAGTTTCCAAAACGCTCCTCTTTTTTTCATTTTCCATCTTGAAATTTATGGATTTTTTAAAGACTGCAATGTAATAATATGGCAAGGTGATATAAACTTAGCAAGTTTATGCATCTCAACTCAAGGCATCTATTTTGCAAACCTTAAATGCCAGGGTATTTTCAGGATTAGACTATATCATTGTTTGTACTGAGTTTGTGCATGTGAAACTAGCTACCTGTGTGATTTTGTGCTCGTTATTGACAAGCATAGTTAATACGTAATGTGTTCAGTTAGTTTGTGTACTACTTATTAACATTCTGGATGTAGGTTTGCTCGCTGTGCTGGAAGGTTCATTTTCAGACGTTTTGACACCCTACTAGGTAACATCTTCAGTGTTATATGTTTGGGTTTCTTTTGGTTGGTGATGTCATTTTCTGTTCTTCCTTATGGTATGTAAGGATACTAATGAGAGAGGGTCATGTCATTTTGTGACTAGTTGGTGTTCATGTAGCCTGGACATCAACTAGCCACAAAACGACATGACTCTTTCTCACTAGCATCCTTACATACAGATAAGGAATGACACCACTTCAACTGGGACAAAACATCCATCCTCAGACAAGCCAAACAGAGACATGCACAAGAATTCCTAAAGGTAATGCATTCCAACTGGAACTCTATCAACAAACACATTGAATTGGATCCCATTTATGACCTCCTAAGAAAAAGAACAGGAAATGACATCACCACAGGAAATGACATCACCAATCCAAAGAAACCCAAACATATAAATAGAAAGCAGGAAACACCAGCAGTGCTTCATCTGGAGGCTCACTGAAGATGTTACCTAATATGGTATTGAAACGTCTGAAAATGAACCTTCCAGCTCAGCAAGCAAACCTACATCCTGAACATCAACCTGAGCTACAAATCTTCTCAACACTCGCTAACTTATTAACATGTTTGTATGATTGTATTGTGGCCTTTTTGTTTCCTGTGTCCTGACATGTTGAGTTTAATATTGGTTGAAATATGTATAATGCTTTTCATTGTAAGGATTTTCTCAGAATTCCATGTGGCATACTTATGTGAGAATTACTTTTTGGTTTCAAAGAATTGAAAGACTGTGAAACTAACCTGACTAGTTTTGTAGTTTCAGCTGCTGATAGAGAAATGTACTTTCCTAATTTTCCTTTTTTGCACTTGTTTTTGCTTTGTGTGTCTGTGTGTATGGCGGGGGAGGGGAATAAAGGGGTAGGGCGGGGACAGTGAGTTTCAAAACGAGTCAAATTTTAAATTCATGAATTAGAATTTTTTAACTGTTCTGGCTAAAGTTAAGGACGTTACAACTAAGATTTTTTGTTACGTAAGAAATCTGGTTTGGTTTGCTTTTGTCCTCCGTTACAGTTAGTAAGAAGCTGATTGGGATTTTTGATCATTTCATTAAATCTTTACATTTGCAATAACTGCAGGAATAGTGGGGCTTGATTTCCATTACACGGGGTGGCACGGTGGTTCAGTGGTTAGCACTGCTGCCTCACAACACTAAGGTCCCAGGTTTGATTCCAGCCTTGGATGACTGTGTGGAGTCTGCACATGCTCCCTGTGTCTGCGTGGGTTTCCTCTGGGTGCTCTGGTTTCCTCCCACAATCCAAAGATGTGCAGGTCAGGTGAACTGGCCATGCTAAATTGCCCATAGTGTTAGGTGTCGTAGTCAGAGGGAGATGGGGCTGGGTGGGTTACTCTTTGGAGGATCAGTGTGGACTGGTTGGGCTGAAGGGCCTGTTTCCACACTATAAGGAATCTAATCTACCCCTATGGGTCATGCTAAAATCAACAAAATTGGAGAAACAGTTGTTTATATTAAAAAAACTTAGAATTCTTTAATTTTCTTTAGCAAGTTTGGGACAAAAACCTACAGTTGTTTCTACAATTTAAAAATTTATTCATGTGCCTGAATGATGAAACTGAGAAATGTTTATATATGCATTTTAATATCGTTTACCATGAGTTTGGGCTCTTGCAATTTTAATTAAACATCTGGGTTTGTCGGTGTTTGGAGTTAACAATTAACTTTTTTTTTAAAAATGATACCCATAATTCCAAGTGAGAGAAATTTATCCAGAGTTCCTTGAGAACTATTGAAAGGTCTTTGGGAGAGGACTATCCAGGTTTATGCAGTCTGGGCTGGGAAGTCATTCAAGAAAGAAGCATACATCCAGCTATGAAGTGCTGAGAATTCTTTTGACTTAGTAACGCGTGCTAGGCAGCATTCTTAGGAACAGGAGTTTAAAGTAATGCAATTATCTTAGAATAAAGAGTGTTGGCATACAGACAGAGGAAAAGAAGTCAAGTTTTTGAAGTTGCAAAGGAGCTGCATCAGGCATGGTAATAGCACTGGAGGAAACTAAGTCAGGAGTACAATAATGATGATTAAGGAAAAGATACCTAGAGTTCAACAGATGACTTGAAATTTTAATCATTTCAAGTCCAACAAAATATTAGGAAAAGTCGCTCCCACATTTGGAAATGTGTTAGAATAGGTCTTGCCAGAAGTACAGTTTTAGATGTTCTTTGAAATGTAACCATTTTGCAAGCTGTACCATACTTGGATTTTTCTACTGTGTGTTTAAAAATATTTGAATCCGTATTGTAAGGGAATAATGTGAAATTTCCTTTACTTGTATTTCTGTTCTTAATTCACTTCTATTTTGTTTTATTGTTAAAAGACTGCAACATGGTGTTTGTAAATTTTATTTTAAAAATCATCTCAATAACAAAATGAAATTATGATCTATCTAACTAGTCTCCATCGGGAATCTGATTTATCCAGCACTAACATAACTGAGGCATTCCCCATAACAACTGGGGCCACTAGTTTTTAATACATGGAAAAGACAATGTTATAGCTGATGCTTTATCAAGTGTACAGATGAAGGAACCCAAATATTGTGATCCAAATAAACACCTGTTAAGTACAGTTGTCATGAAATACATTGTATGTTTATTGTTACTCCATTCAGTATTTTCAAAGTCTGAAAAGTAGAGATTTTTATCTATGTGCACATTTACTAAATACAGCAACATCAGAAAATCCAGGCTTTGTCATAGAAGTGTAATTTGCAGAGGAGTCTCTTCCATCATCCCCATTATATATGATTGAAGTTGATTGAAAAACAGCATTAATTTCTAAACCATTCCTTTTATCATTTTCTGTTTCATATTATTCTTTGTTCAGGACTACAACATGGTACTATGGTAAGGTGAAACACATGAGGGAGATTGGTGAATCTCAAGTTAACAAATCTATTGAACTATAGCAAAGTAAAATAATCTCGGAGTTGAACTAGTCCAAAAGCAATGTAATTCCCTTACTTTATTCATCTTTAAAAATCACACAACACCAGGTTATAGTCCCACAGGTTTAATTGGAAGCACACTAGCTTTCAGAGTGATGCTCCTTCATCAGGTGATAGGCTGATCATTTGTTCAGCTCCAAATCATTTGTTCATCTTTGTCTGTTTATTGGTTTTACGGTTACTTATTAACATGTTCAAATTATTTTGTGCATCATTTATATTGATATCTTGAGTTAACTTAGTGGATATTATTATTTAATATGTTTTGGGTTACTTTATTCTGAACTGTTTTTAAATGTCTCAATTACAATTTTTGAATTTAATATTATGATTAACATTATGACTTTCCTCTCCAGGCTACTGGAGAGACTCGATTCTATTTGTTATTGGATCCTGTTGCAATTTACATTTTATGGTTGAGTAACAGTCTGCTATTTGTTGATGTGTTGGACTAGCACTGTGCTATGGGTTTTGACTTTTGATGGAAGTTTGTCTGCAAGTAAAAAAAGTTTTATGTTATGTTTTCAATGAATGTGGATGTGTATAATGTGTGGTCCACTCCTAAGAGCTAGTCTACAAGAAATGGAAGGTTGCTTGATTGTAGGCCACAAAGAGAACCAAGTATAAATAGTACATTGGCATGGTGCAGACATTACAGCAAGTCATAAAATTGAATTGAATATATCAAAATAAATCGCTCTTAAATGTCTGGGTGTTTGGAACAATAGAATTGGTTTGCTAATTCCTTACACTGTAGGAAGCCTGTCCACTTCTCTAACCTCAGAGATAGTGAGGACTGCAGATGCTGGAGAGTCATAGTTGATAAAGTGTGGTGGTGGAAAAGGCACAGCTAGTTAGGCAGCATCTGAGGGCAAGACAGCCAATGTTTCAGGCCTAACAGGACTGGTCGTATTGAAGGATTATGCCTGAAATATTGATTATCTTGGTCCTCAGATGCTGCCTGACCTGCTGTGCCTTTTTCAGCGCCACACTTCATCGACTCTGACTTCTCTCACTTGTCCACCACACATATTACATTGCCTATATGGAAATGTAGCTCACCGTAAGTAGTTGACTCTTCATGTGATTGAAACCAACCAAGACTAGGAAGCTCACTGCAGCCTTCTTCAGGTAATGTGCATTTGGGCAAGACACGAGGCCTTGGTGACATCGTGAAATTAACACAGGAACAAAATGAATAAAATTCTGCATATTTACACACATTAGAATAATGTTGCACCAAACTCAGATGTAGTAATTTGTTCTAATCAGAATTTCAACAGAAACTATTATTCAGTGCACATATTTTTCATTGCTGTCACAATTTAGGGAGGAGTGTTCGCATATAACTGCTGCAACGGAACCAGTTGTTCAGATGTGTTGTTGTACACAACAATAATTGGCTGAAAAAAGATCAACAATGGCATGAATATAATAGAATTTCAAAGGGTTTGTACAAAGTGAGCTAGTCAGTTCATCACAGTTCAATCACATCTCCAAAATCTAAACCTCTCTGCCACCTACCCCAACTGAGCAATGCTATTATTTCCTTGAGCTATAAAAACATTTTCACCAACAGATATTGCAAAAAAACAGAATCAGGTCATTATCCCATTGGGTTTGTTAGGATTCCATTCTGCTTTTCCTACATATGATGAAAAGTATAACCATGTAATCATTTTTGGAATTTGGATTGTCTTAAAGAGATGAATGATATGATTACTGGACTGATATGAGTCAGTTTTATAAAGCTTTTTCTTCATTCTGCAAGTCATCCTGCAATAGTGACGTAAATTCAACACCGCAAAGAAACCATGTGACTATGGACATCTATGGTGTCAACGGAAGGATGTCTATACTTTAAAGTTTATGACAGGTAGTGGAAGCACATTAAGGCTCTTAGTTTACATTTCAGATCAGAAACCACCAAAGTTGAGTTCAGAAGCAAGTCTTATACAGAGGAGCCTTGATTATGTAGCATTCAATTAACCAAATTTCTGATGATCCTAAAAGATTGCAAGGTCCTAATGCATGTTATCCGGCATCAATTATTCAGCATTCGATTAACCGAATGAAATACTCCCCACCGCGTCCTTCAGATAATCGAGGTTCCTCTGTATTTCTTCATAGCAGGTGATTTCAGTGCAATTTTTGGGCAGCCAGTCAGTCCAGCACAAATATCTAGTTTGTACAGGTTCCAGGCCAGAACAGTTAGGATAGAAATTTGCAAGTTATTGGAAGTGAGAAAGTTTAGGCCCTCAGATTTGTGAAGGGATCATGTCAGCAGATTCAATGGAATCATCTTTTGTCTTAACAGCCCCTGGGGAAGTATCTCAAAATGTTACTGTTAAATTCAAGACCTGAAGAGTTGATTTAGGGGTTCAGTATCTATGGATTTGAGTCTCTGTAATGTATGATATTGGGAAACTTTGTTGTGATATTTGTGTTAAATTCTCTTGATATATACATAAAGCTTGGCTGTTGGTTTTTGAAAAAAATTATGTTTAGTTGTTAATGAATATCTGCAACTTTGTGTGGATATGTTTCAGTGACTAATGACCACCTTAGCTAACAAATAAAATCATAGCATGTATCCAGCCAGGTTTTGTTCTAGGTTTTGTCGTGTCCAATTCAAAGTCACAACTTGTAGTACCTATTGAAGAAAACATAAGATTAGTTTTCTTTAGGTTTAAAGTGGTTTATTGCAGAGAAGTGAGAAGAGAGTGTTTTTGGCTGCTGCCGTTCTGCTGGTTTCTCTTCTAGTCTGAGCCAGCCTCTCTCTGTCTTGATCACAGCAAAGCTTGTTCAGCGACCTGACTGTCAATCACAAATTTGTCGGGCAGCAGAGGACACTTGTCATTGATAATTGATCCCTAATCCACAAACCAATCAACTTCACTTGTAAACAACCCCTTGTCCAGTTCGTCTGCACATTGCTGGAACCCATAGCTATACAAACAGGATTCACAAAAGGAATCAAATCCCGACTTTCAGAACATGCTGCCATTTTTGTAAACCCCTACGTTTCAAAACAATTCTTTCTCATTTCAGACCACAGTTTTAAAAAGCACAAAAATAAAAAGATATGATCTTTGCAATTTTTACTCAGCAAGGTTTCAGGAACAGCACTGTGATAATATCCAGCTACTGTGTTTTATTGATGTTGACTGAGAGACAAATGTTCACCAAGAAAATGGGGACTCCATCCATGCTCTTCAACATCAATTCACAGGATCTTCTATGTTGACTTGAGTGTGACAGGTGGCCTTAATTTAGTGCCTCATCTGAAAATACTTACCTCCTATAGACACAGGGCTTGACAGCCAAGATAATATCTTTGCATTAAATCATGATCCTACAACTTTCTAGTTAAGAGCATAAAAGTGCCACCGACTGAGCTACAGCTAAAAGACAACTATTTGAAATCTGGGAATATTAAAATGTATTAGGATGGATTGAGGTTAGAATAATTTATTAAAAAGGAAGAGAATGCAATTGGAGAAAAACAAAATACTGATTTAATGAGTGCAAGAGGACATGCCAAGAGCAACACCAGGCATTATCTAAAAATGTGGTGTCAACCTGGTGAAGATATAACACAATTCTGCATGCCAAACAGCACAAACAGAGTGAGATAGACAGGACTAAATAATCCCACAACCAACAATCACATTGGATGTGGCAGGATTGCAAAGATTCAATCATGAATGGTCGTACCAATTAAACATCTAATGCAGGAGCAAGGTCCACAAATATCCATATTCTCAATAATGGGGGGGGGGGGGGGGGAGCTCAGTGCAACAGACAAGGCTGTAGCATTTGTATCCATTTTTGCTCAGAAGTATCATATGGATGATACATCTCAACTTCCTAGTAAAGTCTCAGCATCAGAAATGCCAGTTTTCAGCCAATTTAATTGACTCCACATCATATCGAGAGGGTTGAAGGTACAGGAAACTGAACCCTGACAACATACCAGTAATCATACCAAATACTTTTGTTCCAGAACTAGCTATACCCCTAGCCAAGCATCTCCAGGAGAGCTACAACATTAGCATCTACCTGGCAATGTGAAAAGTTACCCTGGTATGTTCTGTCCACAAATACCAAGACAAACATAACCCAGTCAATGACTGTCTTATCAGTTGATTGTGCAGCATGAGGAAAGTGTTGTAAGGTGTTGCCAACAATACTACCAAGCAGTACTTGCTCAGCAATAACCTGCTCACTGATGCTAAATTTGTATTCTGCCAAGGCACTCAACTCCGGTGTTCAATACTGTCTTGGTCCAAACATGGATAGAAGAGCTGAGGTCTGGGGTGAGGTGAGACAGTATTTATCTGAATATATCGCCTGGAAGCCTTAGAAAAATTGGTGTCAATGCAAGTTGGGGGTGAACTATTCTACTGGTTATAGTCATGCTGAGCACAAAGGAAAGTGGTTGTCTTTGTGGCAAGTCAATCATCTCAGTCTTATGATATCACTTCATAAGTTCCTCAGGATAGTGTCCTATGCACAGCCATCTTTAGCTGCTTCATCAATGAGCTTCGGTCCATCATAAGATCAGATTTTGGGATGTTCACTGATGATTGTACAATGTTCAGCACCATCTGTAAATCCTCAGACCTTGAAGCAGTCCCTATTCATATGAAGCAACAACTGGACTGTGGCATTATCAAACAAGAGAGAATCCAACTATCTTCCCAGACATTACCATTGCTGAATCTCCCATTAACAATATGCTGTTGACCACAAAAATGAATTGAACAAGCCATACGGGATTAGGGCAGAAACTTGGAATTCTGAGTCAATAACTTATCTCTTGTCCTCGATGCCCATTCACCATTTACAAACCAGGATTGCAGATTAGGTGGATTATGGATTAGTGGTGCTGGTAGAGCACAGCAGTTCAGGCAGCATCCAAGGAGCAGCGAAATCGACATTTCGGGCAAAAGCCCTTCATCAGGAATAAAGGCAGAGAGCCTGAAGCATGGAGAGATAAGCTAGAGGGGGGTGGGGGTGGGGAGAACGTAGCATAGAGTACAATAGGTGAGTGGGGGAGGGGATGAAGGTGATAGGTCAGGGCGGAGAGGGTGGAGTGGATAGGTGGAAAAGGAGATAGGCAGGTAGGACAAGTCCAGACAAGTCATGGGGACAGTGCTGAGCTGGAAGTTTGGAACTAGGGTGAAGTGGGGGAAGGGGAAATGAGGAAACTGCTGAAGTCCACATTGATGCCCTGAGGTTGAAGTGTTCTGAGGCGGAAGATGAGGCGTTCTTCCTCCAGGCGTCTGGTGGTGAGGGAGCGGCGGTGAAGGAGGCCCAGGACCTCCATGTCCTCGGCAGAGTGGGAGGGGGAGTTGAAATGTTGGACCACGGGGCGGTGTGGTTGATTGGTGCGGGTGCCCCAGAGATGTTCCCTAAAGCACTCTGCTAGGAGGCGCCCAGTCTCCCCAATGTAGAGGAGACCGCATCGGGAGCAACGGATACAATAAATGATATTAGTGGATGTGCAGGTAAAACTTTGATGGATGTGGAAGGCTCCTTTAGGGCCTTGGATGGAGGTGAGGGAGGAGGTGTGGGCACAGTTCCTGCGGTGGTAGGGGAAGGTGCCAGGATGGGAGGGTGGATTGTAGGGGGGCGTGGACCTGACCAGGTAGTCACAGAGGGAATGGTCTTTGCGGAAGGCGGAAAGGGGTGGGGAGGGAAATATATCCCTTGTGGTGGGGTCTTTTTGGAGGTGGCGGAAATGTCGGCAGATGATTTGGTTTATGCGAAGGTTGGTCGGGTGGAAGGTGAGCACCAGGGGCGTTCTGTCCTTTTTACAGTTGGAGGGGTGGGGTCTGAGGGCGGAGGTGCGGGATGTGGATGAGATGCGTTGGAGGGCATCTTTAACCACGTGGGAAGGGAAATTGTGGTCTCTAAAGAAGGAGGCCATCTGGTGTGTTCTGTGGTGGAACTGGTCCTCCTGGGAGCAGATACGGCGGAGGCGGAGGTATTGGGAATATGGAATGGCATTTTTGCAAGAGGTAGGGTGGGAAGAGGTGTAATCCAGGTAGCAGTGGGAATCGGTGGGTTTGTAAAAAACATCAGTGTCAAGTCGGTCGTCGTTAATGGAGATGGAGAGGTCCAGGAAGGGGAGGGAGGTGTCAGAGATGGTCCAGGTAAATTTAAGGTCAGGGTGGAATAGTCATGGTAAATGTGAGGTTACAGGCATAGGATGGAGGTATGGATCTCGGTGGAATGCTATTCAAAGAGTGTGGACATGATGGGCCAAAATGACCTCTTTCCGCACTCTAGGGATTCAATGATTCTACGGGTGTGAAGGAATAATCTTCAAATGCTTGGATGAGTGCAGCTCCAACTACAGTCATGAAGCATGACAACATGCAGGACAAAGCAGACCACTTGACTGGCACCTATCTTCAACATTAATTCCCTTCACCATTGACACAGAGTTACAGCGGTGTTTTGTTATGATTCCAGGACAAGTCAGAACCCAAAATGAAACCTGGCTTGTAGAACACATTTCTAATCTTCAGTTGTTTAGCATTGTTACCAGTCATCAAAACTATTCACTTTCGGTTGCAGAAACCTTTTAACAACAGAACATTGATTTATTACACAAAAGGCAAAATAAATAATACCATACACACACACATGCTACAGTTAGAAATATCTTAACAAGCACTAAAACAAAGTTTCAGCCTGTTTACAACTCTATCCATTACAGAAATCCAATTCCAGATAGATTTTACAGCTATTCAATTATATGTTTTTATTTAAGGGACTCCTTCCACTGACTTGATTCTCCTGCTGGGGGAAACTAGAATTCTGGTTTCTAAGACCATAAGTTGTAGGAGCAGAAGGTATCCATTTAGCCCACTGAGTATACTCCATGATTTAATAGGATCATGGCATTATCTGATAATCCTCAACTCCACTTTCCTGCCTCATCCCCATAACCTTTGATTTGCTTACTGATTACAAACCAAGACTATCTCAGCCTTCAATACATTTAATAACCCAGCATTGATAGACCTCTGCAGTAAAGAATTCCCAAAGTTCACTACCCTCTGAGAGAAGAATTCCTCCTCATGCTTTAAATGGCTGATCACTTACTCTAAGATTATGCCATTTGGTCCTAGACTCTCCAGAAGGAGAAATAATCTTTCTGTATCTACCCTGTCAAGTCCCCTATGAACGTTAAATTTCATTCTTCTAAACTCCAATAAGTAGAGTCAAAAAGTGCAGTGCTGGAAAAGCACAGCAGGTCAGGCAGCATTTGAGGAGCACGAGAGTTGACGTTTCGGGATAAGCCACTCATTAGGAATGCTGAAGGGCTTATGCCCAAAACATTGACTGTCCTGCTCCTCAGATGCTGCCAGATCATTAATATATGCTGTAAATAATTGTGCCCAGCACTGGTCCCTATGGCATTCCACTGGTTACAGGTTGCCATCCTGAAAATGCCTTCCTTATCCCAACTCTCTGTCTTCTATCAGTTACACAATCCTCTATATATTCTCCATCCATTCTTCTGAACTAAAAACTTGAATTTTCTGTTCTGAAGTTAAAACTAAATTGAATGGCTTTGAGGTATATTTGCTCTGCTAGTGATATGTTCAACACAAAAGGGATTAATATGAAAGGGATTCTCCCACGCACTTATCACATACATACTTAGAACTGATGTGAGGTCACTGTCCAAATGGCTTTCTGATCTGTTTTAAAAAATTACCTTTGCAGAACCAATCCATGTCCATCTGTCCATTATACATCTTTCATCACATTGTGCCATCTACAAAGTGTACTGCAACAACTCTCCAAGACTCCTTTGACATCACCATTGATGACTTCTACCATCTTGGCAGAAGGTCAAAAGTAGGAGATGTATGGGAATGTCAATACCTATATGTTCACCTCCAATTTCATCATGTCTTGGAACTAAATAGCCGTTCCTTCACTCATTGGGTCAAAATCCTTAAACTCGCTGCATCTATTCTTAAGACGGCAGCCCATTCAAGAAGGTAGTTCAGCACAAACTTCTCAAAGGCAATTAAAGATGGACAATAAATGCTAGCCCAGGCAATGATATGCTTATTCTAGGAACAAATAAAAAAGTTGATAGACCAGATCACTTATTCATAGAACATAGAACATTACAGCGCAGTACAGGCCCTTTGCCCCTCGGTGTTGCGCCGACCTGTGGAACCAATCCAAAGCCCATCTAACCTACACTATTCCATTATCATCCATATGCCTATCCAATGACCATTAAATGCCCTTAAAGTTGGCGAGTCGACTACTGTTGCAGACAGTACGTTCGACGCTCCTACTACTCTGAGTAAAGAAACTACCTCTGACACCTGTCCTATATCTATCAGCCCTCAATTTAAAGTTACGTCCCCTCATGCTAGCCATCACCCTCCGAGGAATCCCTCCCTAACGGCATTGTGGATAACCCACATCCGCCATTCCTGTGGCAGGCAAGACTTTATGATTTAGGCCTTGCTGTAGTCAACATCATCTTTTTTTCATAACTGTCATGTGGCTATGCTGGGGTGAGGATGGACAATAACAATTGTGTAAATCTATTTTAATTGTTCCTGCTGCGTAAGAAGTGAGCAGAAATATACTAGCTGCTTAGTTTAAGCCTGGCCTGACTTGTTATTGCATTGACTCCCCTCCAGAGAATTTTTAAAAATTCATTCGTGGGATGTGGACATTACCAATGTTTATTGCCCGTCCCTAGTTGCCCTTCAGAAGGTGGTAGTGAGCTGCATTCTTGAACCGCTGCAGTCCACCCGTAGTGGGTGACTCACAATGCCCTTAGGGAAGGAATTCCAAGATTTTGACCCAGTAACAGTGAAAGAACAGCTATATATTTCCAGGTCAGGATGGTGAGTGCCTTAGAGGGCAACTTGCAGGTGGGTGCTGTTTCATGTATCTGCTACCCTCGTCCTTTATGGTTTACCTGCTAGTGCCCAGCAGTTACCATTGACACACTGGTAGCTTTCTACAACACAAAAGAGATGCAGTATAAAATATGGACATATACAGTGAGAATAGAATCTTAGACCAATTAATTACTTAGCTTACCACTGATGTTGTGCCACAACAGTTCAGTGCTTTGCAGTTGAAGCTTGAGACTGCAATAGATATTGCTGCATTAAGCAGTGTCAACAGGAGAAGTATGGCAAAGCATGCAATTGCACCCTGTAGTGTGTTAAAGACAAATAAACTAAGTTAGACAGCAAACTTAAAAATATTGCTGATAAACTTATATTGATGCTGAGACATTTAACATTCACCTCATATTTAGAACAGGAAGCTGAATGAAAGCAACGTGGTTCAACTGCAAGGCTTATGGCATATATTATTGTCGCTGGGACGCAGGAAATGGCACTGATGATGTGAAGTGTTATACAGCCTCTGATCTGGAATTTAAAACAAAATTCAGAAGATATGAGAAAACATTGAAGCGAAAGGCCAGTTAGTTTATCAAGCCTACCCTTAATTCTTCTTATTTGTAAAGTACCCTTTGTGAATCTATATGCACACACTCAAAGTTACATGAAGTACATCAAAATCTTGGAAAGGGTGAAAAAACTTAATACAATGTTACCAGCACTGATTGGCTTTATTCACATGGATAGCCTGGAGAAGCTGAATTAATTTGAATGAAAGTTTTCAAGATGCCGAACTGCTTCGATAAATAAACAATGATAAACTGGGTTGAATTCTACTAAACTTTCCAAACATAATTTCACAGAATTTCAAGAGAAATGGTGAATTATCTCACAAAGTTCTCCACTGTTACCTCACTAAGTACGCACCGCAACCCTAAAGCACTGAACTCGGACTATTATCCCTGATCCCATCTGAAATTAATGGTGACTTAAGGATTTAATAGGTCCAACAGGGCTCTATTGGCCAACCAACAAACCCTACTGAATTTTTATAAGCAGTATCATCATTAATTTGAAGGCCTTAATATAAGCAAAGGGCAGTTGTCTGAAAGCCATTTCACTTGCCTCTTACCATACTGTTCTCCCTCGCTGTGACCCCAACCTTCCTATTCAACTATTTCCAATGTTCCAGCTGTAATCCTCTGCATAAATTGTGAAGTATCACTGACAACAGCCAAAGTTTGTCATTAGTACAGCCAGAAATGGAGAATTGCTGGTCTCCAAGTAGTAAACAGTTTCGTTGGGGGTGGCCTGATATCCATCTTTAGAATCCTTGATCCCAGTGAAGTCAGAAACAGCTGGTTAAGTGCCTGAATCCATTTGAAGCATGTCAAGCCTCTCTCAAGTAAATAACACATCCTATAGCTTCTTCAATCAGCGGTGTCTCCACATTACAGGAGCCAAATTCTACTCACCATTTCTCCCTCAACAGTATATGCCTCAGTCAATCTATTTTACTTTGACCTATGCTAGTGAAAATAAGACACAAGAAATAGGAGCGAAGGTAGACCTTTTGGCCACTTCAGCTTGCCGGGGGATACTTTTCTGCACAATTTTAATCATAGAATATAGAATAGTAAGTGGTAAAGGAAACCTTTCAGTCTGCACTAGCTCATTCAAAAACCCATCTCAGGTTTTTCATCCTGACCTGTTTCCCACTTGTCTCCAATATTTTTGCTCTAAGTATTTATCTAATTCCGTTTTGAAGACTATCAATGAATTAGTAACTATGATCTGAAGGGGCAGTGGTGAGGGAGAGAGAGAGCAAGCAGCCTGAGGTGGACAGTGGTGAGAGCAGGAACAGGCAGCCCCGAGATGGTGAGAGCAGGAATAGGCAACCCCAAGGCACAGAGAGCAGAAACAGCAGCTCGGAGGCAATGAGAGCAGGAACAGGCAGCCCCGAGACAGTGAGAGCAGGAACAGGTAGCCCCGATGTGGTGAGAGCAGGAACAGGCAGACCCGAGGTGGTGAGAGCGGGAACAGGCAGCCCTGAGGTGGTGAGAGCAGGAACAGGCAGACCTAGGCACTGACAACAGGAACATGCAGTCTGAGGCTGTGAGAGCAGGAACAGGCAGACTGAGGCACTGAGAGTAGGAACAGGCAGCCCCGAGGTGGTGAGAGCAGGAACAGGCAGACCCGAGGTGGTGAGAGCAGGAACAGGCAGACCCGAGGTGGTGAGAGCGGGAACAGGCAGACCGAGGCACTGAGAGTAGGAACAGGCAGCCCCGAGGCGGTGAGAGCAGGAACAGATAGACCCAAGACAGTGAGAGTGGGAACAGGAAGCCCCGAGGTGGTGAGAGCGGGAACAGGCAGCCCCGAGGCGGTGAGAGTGGGAACAGGCAGCCCCGAGGTGGTGAGAGTGGGAACAGGCAGCCCCGAGGTGGTGAGAGCAGGAATAGGCAGCCCAGAGGCGGTGAGAGCAGGAACAGGCAGCCCTGAGGCACTGAGAGCGGGAAGATGCAATCTGAGGTGATGAGAGCAGCAACAGGCAGCCCCGAGGCAGTGAGAGCAAGAACAGGCAGCCTAAGGCACTTAGAGCGGGAAGGTGCAATCTGAGGTGGTGAGAGCAGGAACAGGCAGCCCCAAGACAGTGAGAGCAAGAATAGGCAGCCCTGAGGCACTTAGAGCAGGAAGGTGCAATCTGAGGTGGTGAGAGCGGGAACAGGCAGCCCCGAGGCAGTGAGAGCAAGAACAGGCAGCCCTAAGGCACTTAGAGAGGGAAGGTGCAATCTGAGGTGGTGAGAGCAGCAACAGGCAGCCTGAAGCACAGAGTGCAGGAACAGTCAGACCGAGGCAGTAAGAGCAGGAACAGTCAGACCGAGGCAGTAAGAGCAGGAACAGGCAGCCTTGAGGTGGTGAGAGCAGAAACAGGCAGCCCTGAGGTGGTGAGTGCAGGAACAGTCAGACCGAGGCAGTAAGAGCAGGAACAGTCAGACCGAGGCAGTAAGAGCAGGAACAGGCAGCCTTGAGGTGGTGAGAGCAGAAACAGGCAGCCCTGAGGTGGTGAGTGCAGGAACAGGCAGTCCCAAGGTGGTGAGAGCAGGAACAGGCAGCCCCGAGGCAGTGAGAGCGGGAACAGGCTGACCGAGGCACTGAGAGCAGGAACAGGCAGCCCTGAGCTGGTGAGAGTGGAAACAGGCAGCATGAGGCAGTGAGAGCAGGAACAGGCAGCCCTGAGACGGTGAGAGCACGAACAGGCAGCACCGAGACGATGAGAGCAGGAACAGGCAGCCTGAGGTGGTGAGAGCAGGAACAGGCAGACCTAGGTACTGACAGTGGGAACATTCAGTCTGAGGCGGTGAGAGCAGGAACAGGCAGATCGAGGCACTGAGAGCAGAAACAGGCAACCCTGAGGTGGGGAGAGCAGGAACAGGCAGCACCGAGGCAGAGAGAATGGGAACAGGCAGCATGAGGCACTGAGTGCAGGAATAGGCAGCCCTGAGCTGGTGAGAGCAGGAACAGGCAGCCCCGAGGTGGTGACAGTGGGAACAGGCTGACTGAGGCACTGAGAGCAGGAATAGGCAGCCCTGAGCTAGTGAGAGTGGGAACAGGCAGCTCCGAGGTGGTGAGAAGAGGAACAGGCAGCCCCGCGGAGTTGACAGCAGGAACAGGCAGCCCGGAGGTGGTGAGAGCAGGAACAGGCAGCCCCGAGGAATTGAGAGCAGGAACAGGCAGCCCCGAGGTGGTGAGAGCAGGAACAGGCAGCCTGAAGGTGGTGAGAGCAGGAACATGCAACCTCGAGGCGGTGAGAGCACGAACAGGCAGACATCGGGACTGATAGCGGGAACATGCAGTCTTAGGCGGTGAGAGCAGGAACAGGCTGACCGAGGTACTGAGAGTGGGAACTGGCAGCCCCGAGACGCTGAGAGCAGGAACAGGCAGACCGACGCACTGAGAGTTGCAACAGGGAGTCTGAGGCGGTGAGAGCAGGAACAGGCAGACCGAGGCACTGAGAGTGGGAACAGGCAGTACCGAGGTGGTAAGAGCAGGAACAGACAGCCCCGAGGTGGTGAGAGCGGGAACAGGCTGACTGAGGCGCTGAGAGCAGGAACAGGCAGCCCTGAGCTGGTGAGAGTGGAAACAGGCAGCATGAGGCAGTGAGAGCAGGAACAGGCAGCCCCGAGACGATGAGAGCAGGAACAGGCAGCCCGAGGTGGTGAGAGCAGGAACAGGCAGACCTAGGTACTGACAGTGGGAACATTCAGTCTGAGGCGGTGAGAGCAGGAACAGGCAGATCGAGGCACTGAGAGCAGGAACAGGCAACCCTGAGGTGGGGAGAGCAGTAACAGGCAGCACCGAGGGAGAGAGAATGGGAACAGGCAGCATGAGGCACTGAGTGCAGGAATAGGCAGCCCTGAGCTGGTGAGAGCAGGAACAGGCAGCCCCGAGGTGGTGACAGTGGGAACAGGCTGACTGAGGCTCTGAGAGCAGGAATAGGCAGCCCTGAGCTAGTGAGAGTGGGAACAGGCAGCTCCAAGGTGGTGAGACGAGGAACAGGCAGCCCCGCGGAGTTGACAGCAGGAACAGGCAGCCTGAAGGTGGTGAGAGCAGGAACATGCAACCTCGAGGCGGTGAGAACACGAGCAGGCAGACATGGGGACTGACAGCGGGAACATGCAGTCTTAGGCGGTGAGAGCAGGAACAGGCTGACCGAGGTACTGAGAGTGGGAACAGGCAGCCCCGAGGCGCTGAGAGCAGGAACAGGCAGACCGACGCACTGAGAGTTGCAACAGGGAATCTGAGGCGGGTGAGAGCAGGAACAGGCAGACCGAGGCACTGAGAGTGGGAACAGGCAGTACCGAGGTGGTAAGAGCAGGAACAGACAGCCCCAAGGTGGTGAGAGCGGGAACAGGCAGCACCAAGACGCTGAGAGGAGGAACAGGCAGCTCTGAGGCAGTGAGAGCGAGAACAGGCAGCCCAGAGGTGGTGAGAGCGGGAACAGGCAGCCCTGAGGCACTAAGAGAAGGAAAGGGAAGCCCCGAGACAGTGAGAGAAGGAACAGGCAGACTGAGGTACTGAGAGCGGGAACAGGCAGCCCCGTGGCGCTGAGAGCGGGAACAGGCAGAACGACACACTGAGAGTGGGAACATGCAGTCTGAGGCGGTGAGAGCAGGAACAGACAGACCGAAGCACTGAGAGCAGGAACAGGCAGCCCTGAGGCACTGAGAGCAGGAACAGGCAGCTCTGAGGCAGCGAGAGCAGGAACAAGCAGCCCCGAGGTGGTGAGAGTAGGAACAGTCAGATCGAGGCACTAAGAGCAGGAACATGCAGTCTGAGGGGGTGAGAGCAGCAACAGGCAACCAGAGACAGTGAGAGTGGGAACAGGCAGCCCTGAGACGCTGAGAGCAGGAACAGGCAGTCCTGAGACGCTGAGAGAAGGAACAGGAAGCTCCGAGACAGTGAGAGCAGGAACAGGGAGACCGAGGTACTGACAGCGGGAACAGGCAGCCCCGAGGCGCTGAGAGCAGGAACAGGCAGAACGACGCACTGAGAGTGGGAACATGCAGTCTGAGGTGGTGAGAGCAGGAACAGGCAGCCCTGAGACAGTGAGAGCAGCATCAGGCGGCCCTGAGACGGTGAGAGCAGGAACAGGTGGCCCCAAGATGGTGAGAGCAGGAACAGGCAGAATGACGCACTGAGAGTGGGAACATTTAGTCTGAGGCACTGAGAGCAGGAACAGGCAGACTGAGGCACTGAGAGTAGGAACATTTAGTCTGAGGCACTGAGAGCAGGAACAGGCAGACTGAGGCACTGAGAGTAGGAACAGGCAGCCCCAAGACAGTGAGAGTGGGAACAGGCAGCCCCGAGACAGTGAGAGTGGGAACAGGCAGCCCTGAGGCACTGAGAGCAGGAACAGGCGGCCCTGAGACGGTGAGAGTGGGAACAGGCAGCCCCGAGATGGTGAGAGCAGGAACAGGCAGAACGATGCGCTAAGAGTGGGAACATGCATTCTGAGGCAGTGAGAGCAGGAACAGGCAGACCGAGGCGGTGAGAGCGGGAACAGGCAGCCCCGAGGAGCTGAGAGAAGGAACAGGTGGCCCTGAGGCAGTGAGAGCAGGAACAGGCAGACTGAGGCACTGAGAGTAGGAACATTTAGTCTGAGGCACTAAGAGCAGGAATAGGCAGACTGAGGCACTGAGAGTAGGAACAGGCAGCCCCAAGACAGTGAGAGTGGGAACAGGCAGCCCCGAGACAGTGAGAGTGGGAAAAGGCAGCCCTGAGGCACTGAGAGCAGGAACAGGCGGCGCTGAGACGGTGAGAGTGGGAACAGGCAGCCCCGAGATGGTGAGAGCAGGCACAGGCAGACCGAGGCGGTGAGAGCGGGAACAGGCAGCCCCGAGGAGCTGAGAGCAGGAACAGGTGGCCATAAGACGGTGAGAGCGGGAACAGGCAGCCCCAAGGTGCTGAGAACAGGAACAGGCAGCCCTGAGGCAGTGAGAACAGGAACAGGCAGCCCCAAGGTACTGAGAGCAGGAACAGGCAGCCCTGAGGCGGTGAGAGCAGGAACCAGATCGAGGCACTGAGAGCGGGAACATGCAGTCTGAGGTGGTGAGAGCAGCAACAGGCAGCCCAAGACAGTGAGAGTGGGAACAGGCAGCCCCGAGGCGCTGAGAGCAGGAACAGGCAGTCTCGAGACAGTGAGAGCAGGAAAGGCAGCCCCGTGACGGTGAGAGTGGGAACAGGCAGCCCCGAGGCGCTGAGAGCAGGAACAGGCAGCTCTGATGCAGTGAGAGTAGGAACCGGCAGCCCCGAGGTGGTGAGAGTGGGAACAGGCAGCTCCGAGGCACTGAGAGCGGGAACATGCAGTCTGAGCGAGTGAGACCGGGAACAGGCTGCCCTGAGACGGTGAGAGCAGGAACAGGCAGGTCGAGGCACTGAGAGCAAGAACAGGCCAAGGGCAAGGTTGAGCCCTTGTGAGGTGTGCAAGCCCAGCATACCCAGGTGGTTACGGACTATGACATTGAACTATTTTTTATTTGTTTTCCTATGTTTTAGTAAGAAGGAAGGCTTGTAATGTTCAACTTCTTAACTAGCTTTCTTTATTTTTCTACTTTATACCAAGATTCTGTGCCAAGGTACATTTGTATGGTGCCTATGATGGTGCCATAAGTGACAGCTTGTAAACTTTTTACTGTACTCATGCGAGAGAGTACATGTGACAATAAAAGTTAATTTTATATGGCAATGTCTTCCAAATCCTAATCCTAGAATTAGAACCTCTGAAGTGCAAATAGATGCCATTCAACAACATCAAATCTGCACAGACCCTTCAAGACCCACCATTTCCTTATAACTCCACATGCACCATGGGTAATCCACATAACTTGCATATCTCTGGATACAACAGGATAATTTCACATGACCGAATCTGCAAATTTTTGGAATGTGGGAGTAAACTGGAGCACCCGGTGGAATCCCACATGGACACAGGGAGGACGGGGAAACTCGGCCGTCACCCAAGGGTAGAATCGAAATCAGATCCCTGGCACTATGAGACAACAGTGCTAATCACTGAGCCACTGTGCATTGTATATACTCATTTCATAATAAAAAAGAAATTCCTCATGCTGGCTCTGATTCTCTTCTCAGGTAAATTTAATATATACATCCAGGTTAGAAATCAATCACCCAATGGGAAGTTTTTTTTTATTTACTTTGAAAATTAACCTCTATTTCATAACAAACCCATAATTGCACTTTTAATGTACATCATAAAGTACACAAGTGCATCATAAAAAGTGCTACCAGTGGCAATTTAATGTGCAAATATTTGTGCACATTTAGATTTAGAATCATTAGCTTGAGAAAAGACAACAGAGATCATTTAAAATTATTCATCCAGTCAGTATTATCTTCCCTAATATGATGCATAATTGTATTTTAATTAATATTAGTCATGTGAAATTATATTTCTACAATATGAATTAAAAGCAGGAGTAAGCCATCAGAGCTTGAGTCTGCTGTCATTCATGACAATTCTGACTACTGCACATCACTTAACTTTTATCTCACTGCTTATTAAGAATCTATCAATTTCTGCCTTTAAAATATTAGAAAAACATTCTACTTCCATTATCTTTGAACAAAGGGAATTCAAAAGACTCACAGTTCTCTATGTGATTAGATTAGATTACTTACAGTGTGGAAACAGGCCCTTCGGCCTAACAAGTCCACACCGACCCTCCAAAGAGCAACCCACCCAGATCCATTCCCCTACATTTACCCCTTCACCTAACACTACGGGCAATTTAGCATGGCCAATTCACCTAACCTGCACATCTTTGGACTGTGGGAGGAAACCGGAGCACCCGGAGGAAACTTGCGCAGACACGGGCAGAATGTGCAAACTCCACACAGTTGTCCACGGTGGAAATTGAACCCAGATCTCTGGCACCGTGAGGCAGCAGTGCTAACCACTGGGCCACCGTGCTGCCCACTGCTGTGAGAAAGAAATTCTCCATATTTTTGTCAGGGATGGATGACCTCTTACTTTTAACCAATAAGCCATACTCCTAGATTCTTCCATAAGAGGAAACATCTTTTCCAGAGCCCTCAGGATCTTATATGTTTCAATCAAGTGTCCTACAATAATATCAGAGGTCACAATATGTGAGGTCACTTTCCCACATGAAGCACCTTTCTGGGAATACTGTCTAGGAGTCATCAGCATTGAAAATGCAACAACCATTAGGAATTTTTGGTGTCAGAAAAGTTTGAATTGTGCCATCAGCAATGTTTATGATAACATATCGTTGTAGTTAGAAAGGGGAAAATGCTATTGCTGGTTTTAAATAAGCAGCAGAAAAAATATTACATAACGTAAAAATATTATAAAAAGTGGAAAAGTAAAATATGATTAAGTGTCTGAAACATAATTCTTATCCAGATTATATGAAACAACTTTTCTTTTAAGTCTTTGTTGACCTCGTCAAGTTTTGCGGATTATGAAATGAATTGACAATCCTCATTCGCTAAATACTCAAGATGGCAGGCTAAAGGACATTGAGAGTTAGAGGAATATCAAGAAAAGAAAAATAACTAAGATAAAGATTTGTTCCTATAACCTCAGGCTATAAGAAGGCCAGGAGTTGTGAGGTCCTGACAGAACATAAACAGAATATCAGTGGACAGGATGTTGCTAAGCAAAATTGAAAATGCTGCAAAGAGTTAGCAAGTTTAGCAGTATCTGTAGAGAGAAACAGAGTTAGTGTTTAGAAAAGATGTAGACTTGAAACATTGATTTCAGATGCTGCCACAACTTTTGGCATTCACCAGCATTTTTTATCTTCACTTCAAATTTTCCGCACCTGTGTTATTTTGTATTTTTGTATGCTCAGCAGTTCAGCCTGACAGCACAGTTGATAGCACCTTCCATTACTTTACTTACAATCGAGAGTATACTGATGAGATGGCCAGGAATTTGTCCTACTTTCTGTGTACAGTGCAGACCTGAATATATCTTCATTGCTGGGTAGATGTCTGCTGTAACTGTACTGAAAATGTTTGGCTTGAGGTGAGGGGCATTCGAGAGTGCAAGTCTTCAAGACTATTGGCAGACTGTTGTCAGGACTCAAAGCCTTTACGTATGCAGTGCCTCCACTCATTTCTTGATATCATGTGGTGTGAATCAAATGAGCTGAATCCCAGGACCTGTCATGCTGGGGACCTCTGGAGATTGTCAATATGGAGCTTCGACTCAGCACTTCTGGATGAAGATTACAAATGCTTCAGCTTCATCTTTTGCAGAGAATGGTGATGTTTGTGCAGCATCTGCCTTCAATGAGCTGCTTAATTGTTCACTACCAGTCAATAATGGATATCGCAGGCTGCAGAGTTTAGAGCTTAGGATCTGATTCGCACTCTTCATTGAACCAGATTTGATCCCTTGGCTTGGTAACAATGATAGAATGGTCAATATGACAGGCCATGAGATTGCAGATTGTGTTGGGAGTACAATTCAGTTGTTGTTGATGGCTCACAGTGCCTCATTGGTATTCAGCCTCAAGTTGCTAGATTTGTTGGCAGTTGATCTGTGTCACATAACACAATGAAAGGTATTTTCAATTCGATAGCAGCACTTTGTCTCCACAAAACCTGTGTTGTGGTCACTCTTGCCAACACTGTCAGGATCAGACACATCTGCAGCAGATACATTGGTGATGAGGTCATCAAATATGTTCACGCCTCAGTTCCTTCACAACAGCCACCAGCCCAATCTAGCAACTAAGTCCTTAAGGGCTCAGTTCAGTCAGTAGTGGTGCTGCTAAACCACTGGGCATTCAAGTAATCCCCCATCGCAGATACCACCCCATTGTCACTCGCAGTGCTTACACTTAGTGTGTTCAACACAGAGAACCACTGATACATCAACTATGGTTAGATGTCCCAGGAGAAAAGCAAGAGGGGAGGAACACAGATCCTCAGAACAATGTTTGGAATAGTAGACAGTAAATAACACAGCTTGACTAGATGTCATGACACTTATTGGGATCCACAATTAAGAATGTGAACTCACAGTGCAACTCTCTACTGACTAGCAGATCTCAGTTGGGTCTGTGTTGCCAGAACATACAGGTGGCATTATCTAGGATGTTATGTGTAATGTATGATTCCATGAATATGATTATGTCAGGTTGCTGCTTGACTAGTCTGTGAGACAGCTCTTCCAACTTTGGCACTAGCCCCCAGCTGTTAGCAAGAAGGACTTTGTAGCATTGACAGGACTGTGATTGTCATTGTTTTTTCTGTTGCCTTAGCAGGTATTCAATGGAATTTCCTTCCTTATTTGAGACGTTTTAATGATTAATAGAACTGAATGATGTGCTAGGCCATTTCAGAGGGTAGTTAAAAATCAACTACATTACTTGGGTCTGAATTTTGGCCAGACCAGGTTTCCTTCCTCAGAGGACATTAGTGAACCACTGGAGGGATACGGACCAAGGACAGGTAGAAGGGATTAGTTTAATTTGGCATCATGTTTGGCACAACATCATGGGCCAAAGGACCCATTCCTCTGCTGTCTAGTTCTATGTTCTATCAACCAGATGAGCTTTTACAACAATCAATATGGCCATCATTAGACTTTTAATTCCAGATTTTCATTGAATTCCATCAGCTATGGTGGACTATGAACGCAGGTCACCAGAAAACTATCTGGATTACTAGTCCAGAAACAATAGCACTACACCCTCTCTTTCTCCAGCTGCAACTACGGAGAGGCAATTCTCAATACTTCCACTGGTCACAAATATGCATATGTTCCAGAATGGATAGGTACACTGTAATCCAGAATGCAAATTTAATCTGATCCTTTAACAATGTCGAGATAAACCATACCAGAATAACTTTGCGTTTTATCAATGAGTGTAAAACAGGCTTTGTGGATTAATTGCCACAAAGAAAAACACACTTCTCATTTCCATTCAGTTGTGACAATCTGTAACTCTATCTGCACTGTGTCCAGTTGCAGTGAGAATCATCACAATGATAGTTCCTGATTGGATATTCAATCTTAGGGCCTGCAGGCCTTTACTCCCATGATTGTTAATTCAGATCTTAACTTAGTACATTGATAGCTTTAAAGCAGAATTATTCCTGTACTATATTATTATAAGATAGTGTTACATTAACACACTAAATGATTTAACAGAATACAGAACAACCTTGATTATCCAAACATCGATTATCCGAATTTCGGATTAACCGAACAGATCTCAAGGTCCCGATGCTTGGGTAAACATTCCATTATCTGAACATTCCATTATCCAAACAAAATACTCCCCGCCTGTGTGATTCTGATAATCGAAGTTGCCCTGTATACAGGTTGTTCTGCCTTAACCTACATTTTGGCAATGCGATTGATGTATTGGGAACACTGTCTCTAATGCACAAACTTTTAAAATGTGCATTGGCTGTAACGTGATTACAGTACCAACACTTTAAGTGTTGTTTCTAAAGTGTGATTTTTCTATAACATGGGGTTGCACAAGAACATAACCATTGCATTATAGAACAACTGACTCTATCTTGCAATAGTTTCCTTCAAGGAAAATGGTTACATGCAAAATAGCACATATTATAATCAAGGAGAGTGATATCCAAGAGAGCAAAATAACAATGTGCATAAAGTATAGTACAGTTAGATTAGAATAAGATAGCAGTACAGAGGAAAAGCAAAAATAAACAATGGAGTTGCTGATTTAACAAAACGACAAGCCAAAGTTAGTTATATATTAGTAGTGTCAGGATGACTGATCATTGTAGATAAAAGAATTGAATGAGTAAATATTTTAGGGGAAAAAAGTATCATTATGCAATGAATTGCTTGATTAAGAGTATTCATAGTCTGGAGCCAGTCTACGAGAATGAGTTTTTGGCTTCTCGTGAATCTCTTTGGCTTGAATGTATTGTCATAGAACTTACCCAGTAATTTAAAATTTTATGTCCACCCATGACAGCACGTAGGTTTAATGCCTTTATTCAGTGAGGATTAATTTACATAACAACTCATTTTATCCACATTTGTCTGATATTTTGGTCAATTTTAGAGATTAACGTCTGATTAAGGAGTCCTTCTTGCGATGCTGTCATAAACTTTAACACATTGCTCATATTTACTTGCAGACAGGATGTATTAGTGATCTTTGGTGATAGAATGCACTATATTGTGAGTGATTCATCTTAGCACCATTCACCTCAAGAAAAGACCTTCATGTTCAACAACATAAACAATCTTTCTGAACTTTGTCATCATTTAGATTAGTTTTCTTGTTTTTAGGTCTTTTTATAGCAACATTTAAATCTGGTCCCGCAAAGTAATGATCAGTGCCCATTTTGTGCTAACTAAACCAAAGCAGTGATTTAGTATGGCAAAAACCTATGACAAAATCTTGCTCGTTTGTGATCTTGAATGATATTAATGTAACTAATCATAATTGAACAAGTACTTACCATAGGTACAGTTGGTATTCTCTCAACAGCTACAGCAAGTGACCCTGCAGTAACAAACTTCAAAAACAAATTTTACATCAGAAAGCAAATATAGAAAAATTGAAGAACAATTCAAGTGTGGGATTTTGCTCTTTGAAAGTCTTTGCCACCTTGATGTACAGACATGTTAAACAATGGCTTCATACACTCTCTATCTCACTGATTCCTTACTAAGGCAGTCATTCTTCTATTTCAAACTGATCAAAGAATAAATGAGGAACTTAAGTGTATTAATAGCATAGTTAGCATCATAGCTGAGACTGCCACTTGTTCATTGTTTTTCTGTCTTCACATGCAAATTGTAAAAGTCTTGGAAGGATCAACTTCAAGGAACATGGTTAGAACATAGAACATTATAGTGCAGTACAAGCCCTTCAGCCCTCAATGTTGCACTGGTCTGTGGAACCAATCTGAAGCCCAGGTAACCTACACTATTCCATTATCATCCATATGTTTACCTAATGACCAGTTAAATGCCCTTAAAGTTGGCGAGTCTACTACTGTTGCAGGCAGAGAGTTCCATGCCCTTACTACTCTCTGAGTAAAGAAACCATCTCTGACATCTGGCCTCTATCTATCACCTCTCAATTTAAAGCTACATCCCCTCATGCTAGCCATCACCATCCGAGGAAAAAGGCTCTCACTGTACACTCTGCCTAACCCTCTGATCATCTGGTATGTCCTATTAAGTCACTTCTCAAACTTCTCCTCTCTAATGAAAACAGCCTCAAGTCCCTCAGCCTTTTCTCATAAGACCTTCCCTGCATACTAGGCAATACTGGTAAATCTCCTCAGCACCCTTTCCAATGCTTCCACATCTTTCCTATAATGCGGTGACCAGAACTGTAAGCAATACTCCAAGTGCGGCCACACCAGAGTTTTGTACAGCTGCAACATAACCTCATGGCTCGGAAACTCAATCCCTCTACCAATAAAAGCTAACACACCGTATGCCTTCTTAACAATCCTATCAACCTAGGTGGCAACTTTCAGGGATCTATGCATATGGATACCAAGATCTCTCTGCTCATCAACACTACCAAGAATTTTACTATTAGCCCAATTCTCTGTATTCCTAGTACTCCTAACAAAGTGAATCGCCTCACACTTTTCAGCATTAAATTCAAGAGTCGTGAAGTGATGTTGCAACTGTACAGGACTTTGGTTAGGCCACATTTGGAGTACTGTGTGCAGTTCTGGTCGCCTCACTTTAGGAAAGATGTGGAAGCTTTGGAGAGGGTGCAGAGAAGATTTACCAGGATGTTGTCTGGAATGGAGAATAGGTCATAGGAGGATAGGTTGAGAGTGCTAGGCCTTTTCTCATTGGAACGGCGAAGGATGAGGGGTGACTTGATAGAGGTTTATAAGATGATCAGAGGAATAGATAGAGTAGACAGTCAGAAACTTTTCCCCCGGGTACAACAGAGTGTTACAAGGGGACATAAATTTAAGGTGAAGGGTGGAAGGTATAGGGGAGATGTCAGGGGTGGGTTCTTTACCCAGAGAGTGGTGGGGGCATGGAATGCGCTGCCTGTGAGAGTGGTAGAGTCAGAATCCTTGGTGACTTTTAAGCGGCAATTGGATAGGTACATGGATGGGTGTTTAAGCTAGGACAAATGTTTGGCACAACATCGTGGGCCGAAGGGCCTGTTCTGTGCTGTATTGTTCTATGTTCTATCTATGTTCTATGTTCTAAACTCCATTTGCCACCTCTCAGCCCAGCTCTGCAGCTTATCTATGTCCCTCTGTCACCTGCAACATCCTTCTGCACTGTCCACAACTCCACCGACCTTAGTGTCATCCGCAAATTTACTAAAGTGCAAAATGACACACCATATTGAAATCAAGGAGAATGACATAACAGAAAATGAAATAACGATGCGTATAAAGTGTAGAACAGATAATTAGAATGGAATCAACACCACTTTGAAAGTGGAAGTTCAGTTGGCAGTTAAGAATGTAAGTGCAATGATAGCATTCATTTCAAGAGTGCTAGAATATAAGAGCAAAAATGTACTGCTGAGTATAAGGCTCTGAACTGGAAGCATGTGGGATATTGTGAGCATTTTTGGGCCCATATCTAAGGAAGGGTGTGCTGGCATTGGAGGGGTCCCAGAGGAAATTTACAAGAATAATCTTGGGACTGAAGAGCTTGACATTTGAGGAGCGATTGAGGAGTCTCAGTCTGTACTTGACAGAGTTTAGAAGGATGAGGGTGAGAAAGCTTGTAAACTTACATGTGACACATCTGCTATAAGATATGCAAGAAAGTGCTTAACCATGGCGGGAGGGCTCATTTGTTCAGAAGAATTAAGGATATCTGTTCTTAGTCTCAATGGATTGGTGTAAATAGGGTGATAACATTTGTTCACTTGTGGAATGTGTAGCAGTACTTCCTTTCGACCCTGAGGGCTGGAAGCTGGAAATATTTTACAGTTGGACGTTGGATAACTGAAACACTTAACAAAATTCATACTCAGTAAGAAAATAACTTGTAATTTAATAAACAGAGTGGAATATGCATGTAGTAGAACAATCCTGATACATTTTCATGTATACCACAATGAACAGGTTTGAATTTATGAAGCTCAGCTCCCTAATCTTGACTGTTCTGGAATGTGAATGTCTCATTACCTTTCAAAGGCTGAAACTGAGATAGTATGAAAGAAGTAAGATGTTCATACGTGAGAGAGGGAGAGACAGGACAGATGCAAGTGGAAAGGCTAACTCTTTGTGGTCTGATTTGAGTGTACACTTGCTTGTCATGGATTGAATGTCTGTGTGTTGTCCCCTGGAGCTCAGGATCCAGGATGTTATGAATTTAATTTGCATTTTGAGAATCTAAGATGATCTTTAAAAAGGCCATGTTGTAGAACAATGGTACTGGGCATGTTAGCTGAATGAGGTTACCTCATGACCTTTCCCATATAGTTCAGGCTATTCTCTTGTTATGATGTACTGTTAAAAGGGAAGCTTATCTAGCTAAAGGCAATTGGCCATTTGGCCTGGCTTGATCAGGGTTTCCCATCTTGATGTGCATGTAGGTTAATTAGTCAAAGTGTGCTCAGACCGGTCAATTAGTTTCTCTTCCTCTACAAACTTTTGCCATTTTATTGCTGCTTATCTGATTAAGAACATGTGGTGTTTTTGTAATCTCAGTACCAATTTCTGCATAAAGACAGCTTGTTTGCACCAATAAGGGGAGTAGCCTGAGAGAGCTCTTAGGGGTAAGAGCTGGCGCCACTACTCTGCTAATGATTTTAAAACCTTAGCTCAAGCCTGGCTTGTAGGTATCTATGTCATATTGTAACATTGACGCCATTGGTAAATACAGGTAATAGGTTAAACTAAACTGTCTGTAAGAGGTTTATTTTCCAGACTACCACAGAGTACGATCTCCGTGATGAACCAAGAGAGGCTACAGATCGAGTTCCATTCGGGATTTCCTGAGCCGTCTCAAAGTTTAACAAGGCGAGATCTGATTGAAATTTGCAGAATACCGAGATGCCCAGATAGAGTGAACATGGAAAAGATGCTTCCACTAGTAGGAGAGAATAGGGCCCAAGGGTACTGCTTCAGAGTGAAGAGATTACCATTCAGAACCAAAAATTAGGGGAATTTCTTCTACGAGAGGGTGGTTAATCTGTGGATCTCATTGTTGCACAGGGCTGTGGAGGCCAAGTCATTGAATGTACTTAAGACAGATTTAGATAGGTCCTTGATTGGTAAGGGGATCAAGGGTTATGGGAGAAGGCAGGAGTATCAGGTTGAGAAACACATCAGTCACAATTGAATGGTAAAGCATTGATTGGCTGAATGGCCTAATTCTGTTCCTATTGCTACTGATCTTATGATACAATTATGACACATGCAACTCCCTGAACAGAAAATTGTCTAAATATGTCCTGTTCACAGAAAGCACAACAAATCTAATCCTGCCAACTGCTGTCCCAAAATTCTACTCATAATCATAAACAAGGTCATAGAAAGTGCTATTGAAAGTGCTTTCAAGCAGGGTTTACTTAGCGGCTCCACAAATCCCTTGATTCCGAGACCCCAAACCATATCTATTCCAACATTAATTGTACTCAATGATGGAGCATCTGTTACCTTCTGGGGTAGAAAATTCCCAAGATTCACAGCCCTTACCCTCAGACCTAAATGATCAGCCCTTCCGTTTTTAATTCCTTGACCGACAAACACTTTCTCGGCATTTCCCCTATTATACCCCTTCGGAAGCCTTTTTGTTCCAATCAGATCACATAGCATTCTTCGAAACTCTGGAGAACATACATCCAATTTAGTCGACTTCCCATCATAGACAACATTCCTTTCCTGGAGAATAATAGTGAACTTTCACTGCAGGACACCACATTTGTCTTCCTATCCTTTCCTCAACAAGCTCTTCCCAAGATTTTTTGGAGGAATACTTTTTGATTTTTACTTTTTTTTCTTCTTTAGTTCTTATTAACTTTTATTACGTGGTGTAGCCACGTTTGATTCATAGATGTTTACAGCACAGAATGAGGCCACTCACCCAAGGTGTCTGCACTACACCATGAAGATCTGACTACATTGGTCCCACTTCCCAGCCTTTGCCCTGGAGACTATGGCAAAATGAGTGAATATCTAAATAATACTGAAATATTTCAAGGTTTTCTGATTTAATGACCCTTTCAAGCAGTTAGTTCCAGACTCACACCACTCTCTTGAGTAAAAGGAATTTCTCAACTCTCCTCCTCACCTTCTATGTCTTATATTAAATCTGCGTCCCCTGGTTATCTGCCCCACTACTCACAAGAAGGGTGTCTTCATATTGCCTTATTTATGCCCTTCATAATCTTACACACATGTATCAGGTCTCTTCTTATTTCCTCCAAGAAAAACAACTCCAGCAGATCCAATTTCTCCTCATAGCTCAGACCCCAGCACACACGTAGCACCATGGTAAATCTCTGCACTCTCTCTGGTGCAAATAAATCCTTCCTGTAATGTGATAACCAGAACTGCAATAGTACTCCAGTTACGACGCAACCAACATTTTATACAGTTCCAGCCTTGTTATTGTATTCTATGCATCAGCTAATAAAGGCTAGTGTCCCATTTGCCTCTTCACTATCTTACATAGCTGCCCTGCTACCTTGAATAAGATGTAGATATGCACATCGATATCCCTCTGATATTTAGTATTACCAGGGTCCTATCATTCACAGTGCAATCCCTTGCCTTTTTAGGTCCCCTCCAAATGCATTACCCCAACAGTGTTCCAGATTAGATTCTATTCAACTGGTGTGCCCAGCTGCCCAATCTGTTGATATCTTCCTCAATTTTTACCAATCTTCAAATGTTTATGTTACACACATACTATTTGAACATACCTCTCCAAAACTTAAATTCAAATCATTGATGTACACCACAAATAGCACAGGGCCCAGCTCTGAGTCCAACAGATACCCATGGGAGACAGATTTCTAGTCACAGAAACATTCCTTGGCCATCTCCCTCTATTTCCTGCCTGAACCAGCCAATTTTAGATCAAATTTACTATTTTGCCTCCGATCTCATGGCTCTTACGTTCTTGGCCAGTCTACCATAAGGGGCCTTATTGAAAGCCTTGCTAACTTCTATGTAATCCATATCAACTCACCAACATTTCTGGGCACCTTCCCAAAAGAAAAAAAATTAATGGCATCAGACAGTCCAGAGAGGGTTCATTTTGCTGATCCTGGGTCTGCAGGACTGTCTTATGAGAAGAGTTTGAGTGTTTTGGGCTTCTACTCGTTGGAGTTTAAATGAATGAGAGGTGACCCTATTGAAACATAAAAGGTTGTTATGGGTCTTGAAAAGATAGATATGGTGAGGTTGCTTCTCCTTTTGGGAGGGCCTAGGAACAGAGGATATCTGTTTTTCAGCAACAGCAGCAGCACCAAGGGTGGGAGCTTGGACCAGGGGCCTTTCGGGAGTGGTGAGTCACTGATTTGAGTCTTTACATCTGACATCGGAGAGCAGAGGTTTCAGGGAAAGGAGAGACTTTTTTACTTCCCTCCAGCTATATAAGTGAGTGTTTTCTAAACCTGAGACCCTACCTCTATTGGGCCTCCCACTCATCCACCTCCTCTAACCTTAAACACCAGGGACACATCAGGTTAGTTCCTCTTCTTTTTTACATTCTGATAAGGGGACTAGCAGGGATGGCAGTGCAGGGAGAGGAATGTTCCTCCTGCATGATGTTTGAGGTGAAGGAGGTCATTAGTGTCCCATCCAAGTACATCTGCAGGAAGTGCACCCAACTCTTGCTTTTCCAAGACCATGTTAGGGAACTGGAGTGGGAGCTGCACAATCGTTAGGTCATTCGGGAGGCAGAGGCTGTGATGGATAAGAGTTACAGGGAAGCAGTTACTCCGAGGCATGAAGAAAGCTGGGTAACTGTTCAAAGGGGAAAATACAGTCAGTGCAGCGATCCCTTGTGCTGGTTCCCCTGAAAAACAAGTATTTTTTTTGGATACTGTTGGTGGGGCTGATTTACCAGGGACATGTAGTGGGGTGCAGGTCTCTGGCAAAGTGTCTGCCCCTACTGCACAGAGGAAAGGAGGACAGTGTTAGTCATTGGGGATTCAATAGTTAGAGGGTCAGATAGAAGGTTTGTTGGGAACAAATGAGACTCACGGTGTGTTGCCTCCCTGGTGCCAGGATCCATGATGTCTCGATCATGTCTTTAGGGTCCTGAAGGGAGAGGGTGACCAGCCCCAAGTCGTGGTCCATGTAGGTATCAACGACACAGGTACAAAAAGAAGCATGGGGTGGAAGGCAGGATTTCAGGGAGCTCGGGTAGAAGCTGAGAGCTAGAACAAACAGAGTTGTTACCTCTAGCTTGTTACCCGTGCCACGTGATAGTGAGGCAAGGAATAGGGAGAGATATCAGCTGAACATGTGGCTGCAGGGATGGTGCAGGAGGGAGGGTTTCAGGTACATGGATAATTGGGGCTCATTCTGGGGAAGGTGGGACCTCTACAAACAGGACAGTCTTCACCTGAACCAGAGGGGTACCAATATCCTGGGTGGGAAATTTGCTGGTGCTGTTCGGGTGGGTTTAAACTTGCTCAGTAGGGAGATGGGAACCTGAGGTGTTGTTCCAGTGCACAGGAGTATGAGAGTAGGAAGGGCATGGACAGGATTTCATGGTCACAGGAATGTGCTGGCAGACGGAAAACTGGTTTGAAGTCTGTCTACTTCAATGCCAGAAGTATCCAAAATAAGGTAGGTGATCTTGCAGCAAGGATAGGTACCTGGGACTTCGATGTAAGGAAATTCCAGAGAGGTAAAAAGCAGCAGACTGTCAGGACATGCTAGTGGAGGAAATTGATTTCCTACAGACTTCACAAATTTCAAGGGATGGTTACTAAGGGCTAGTTAATATTATAATCTCTCCATAGTGTAAGTAACTCACTTACAATAGTTTTGAGTGGAGACATGATGGCAGAGTTGACATTGTTCTGAGTAGCTGACAGCATTAACACTTATTCAGGGGTAATCTTTGATGCAGAAACAGGTCTAAATACTGCTTGCAGCATGGGGCCAATAAGAATTAAAAGGTGTAAAGAAACAGGAATGGGTTGGCAGCCTAGGAAGGGATGTTTAGTTGATCTTATAAGAGTAAAATGTACTACAGAAATGCAGTTTTATGAATGAATAAATGGAAAAATAGTATAGTAAACATAGAAAACTTATGAGTGAGTTAGTAAAGAGAATCGTAATAGAGTATCTCACATATATATAAAAATCCTTTTTGAGTTTTCTTTTATCTGACCCACCAATGCTTTCTCATGCACTCTTTTAGCTTTCCTAATGTCCTTTTTAAGTTCCCCGCTGCACTTGTTATATTCCTTTAGGGACTGTGCTCAACCAAGCTTTGGGTTCTCTGATCATGTTCCCACCTTCTGTCTTTAAATCAGTCTTTACAGTGGAAGATACTAAAGAAATGCGGGAGGAATTAAATACCATCACCATCTCCAAAGAAATAGTATGAGACAACTAATGGGTTGAAGTCTGCTGGCCCTGATGTCTTCCATCCTGGGATCCTAAAAGATGTAGCTACAGAGATAATGGATGCATTGGGCGTAATTTTTCAATTTTCAGTGGATAATGGAGAAGTACTAGAGGATTGGAAGCTTAATAATGTTGACCACCTGTTCAAAAATGGAAGGAGGCAAAAAGTGGAAATTATAGTCTGATTAGTGTAACACCTACTGTTGGAGAAGTATTGAAATCAATTAGTAAGGAAGCAATAGCTCCCATCACAGAATTTTCCAGTGCAATTTGGAGGTTTCATAGAATCCATATAGTGTAGAAGCAAGCCATTCACTCCATCACCTTTGGACAGTGGGGGGAAACCAGAGCACCCAACGGAAACCCATGCAGACTCAGGGAGAATGTGCAAATTCCATACAGATAGCCGCCAGAGGTTAGAATTGAATCCAGGTCCCTGGAGCTATGAGGCAGCAATGCTAACTACTGAGCCACCTTCCCACTCCATTTCAGGGTCATTTTACCTGCTGGCCCAGTGTACTTTAAGAGCAGCTTCTCTGTATCACTTTTAATTTAAGTATATTCTTCCTTAAATATGGAAACAGAAATGGAATACATTATTCCAGACTTAGGCTCACCTAAGTCTTTGTTCAATTGGAGAAAGACTTATTTATTCCTGTTTTTCAAACCCCTTGAAATAATGCCCAACATGCTATTTTCTTAGTTCACTGCTCGCTGTTCCTGCATGCTAACTTTCAGTTTACTTGTGCTAGTTAATCCAAGCCTCTTTGAACATCAAATTACACAATTTTCTAAAAATACATTCTGTTTTCCATTTTCTGACCAAACTGAATAACTTTGTATTCCATCTGCCGTCTTGGTGCTCACTCACGTAGTGGTCTTACTTTCTTTGCAACCTCTTTATGTCCACCTTACAGTTTACTGTTCCATCTGGCTTTATATTAGATGTACGCAATACACTGTCTCTTCATCTAATATAGATATAATATAGCGGCATTAAATTTATATCTCATCATCTTGGAGGTTATCATTGACTAGGAATTCAACTGGACCAGCTATATCCATGCTGTGTCGACAAGAACAGGAGTGGCTGGGAATTCTGTGCCAAGAAACTCAAGTTATCACTCCTAAAGCCTGTCCATAGTCTACAAGTCAAGAATACAATATTATAGTTTCCATCTGAGTGCATCTCCAAAGCCACTCAAGGTTGCACACCATCCGAAACAAAGCAGCTTGCTTGAAATGACACCTCATCTGCCATTCTAATAAAAATAAACTCCCTCCACCAAAGGCAGACAGCTGCAGCAGAATACATAATCCACAAGATGCCCTGCAGTTACTTCCAAAGCTCTTGCGCCAACAACCTTCTATCCTCCATCATCTAAGAGGACAAGACCAGCAGAACTTGGAACTGCATCACCTGCAAGTTCCTCACCAAGTTACTCCATTCTGATTTGAAGCAATGCATTATGACTATGGGCCAAAACCTTCCTAACAATGTTTTTAGAAACATAGAAAAATAAGAACAGGAATAGTCCATTTGGCCCATTGGGTGTGCTCTGTCGTTCAATACAATCATAACTGATCCCAACTCTATGCTGTTTCAGCTTTAGCCCCATAACCTTTGATCCCTTCAGCTCCATGAACTATGTCTATCCACCTCTTTAAAATGTTTGATGTTTTGGTCTCAAATGATTTCACGGGTTCTTCACTCTCTGGATGAAGAATTTAGTTTCATCAAAGTCCCAAATGGTTGATGCACTTGCACCAAATAGTTCAAGAAAGCAGCTCACCACTATCTTCTTAATGATATTAGGGGATGGGCAATCAATGCTGGTTTTGCCAGCAGCATTCATATTCCATTAAAGAACTCAAAGAAAAATGAATTCAGGTAAATTGTCTCTTTAGCAAAATTGTTCATGTTCAGGCCTGTACCTGGTGGGTCTTGATCCTCATTTTAATACATGGTACATGTTTTTCCACAAAGGAGTTCAATTCACATCATGCAACAATGATGCTCAGGAGTGCTCCTGAAGCTAAGAGGAGCCAAATTTGTTCACATACAAGGCCGCAAACAAGTGTAACAAATGTTAGGGAGCCTCCCATGTTTTAGATCAAGTCTACAAAGAGATCAACCTGACAGAAGAAGGCTGCTCAAAAAATTTCAATTTGGCAAAGGTGCCATAAAACAGGTGCTGTGCCCTCTTTATTTCCAAATGCAAGAAATAAAGAGTATATTGGAGATTGCTGTACACAGAAATATTGTGTGGAAAGTAGACAATGCATGTTGCTACCAAGTGTATCTTTTGAGCATCTGGCAGATACAAAATCTCTGCAATTTCACATTAACATATTTGTCAGTGGTTCTTACTAGAACTCCAGTCCACCAGGGTGTCCCGATTACTAGGGCAAAGTCAAAGTAGCGATTTCGACCTGATTCAATGCACATTTTCACTATTCCAATGATTATGCCGATTATACCAGTCACGATCTCTGTCGCCTGCAAGAACCAGAAAGTTGTGTTGATTAGATTAGATTAGATTCCCTACAGTATGAAAACAGGCCTTTTGGCCCAACAAGTCCACACTGACCCTCAGAAGGGTAACCCACCCAGGCCCATTCCCTTACATTTACCCCTGACTAATGCACATATCACTACAGGTAATTTAGCCTGGCCAATTCACCTGACCTGCACATCTTTGGATAAATTGATTTTATAAAGGCACTAGTTTCAATTTGCCAATGTGATGCAAAATTGGCACTACAAAGAAAGAATCTAATTTTCAGCACCATTTGTTACTAAACTGCAATTTATCCAGTTCATCAAGAATTTGAATTCTTGAATCTGAATTAATAATTTATTTGGATTTTTTGTAGAAACTGAAAAGCAAAGCAGAATAATTTGTGCCATCTTCTCTCCAGTATAATTAACTTTATTAAGATAACATTATCATTGTGGCACAACCGGAAATGTCTTTATGGAAGGTGGTTGACCTCACCTTTTTAAAGAAGAATGTATGTTTAACTTATGTCATGATGTTGTGGCAAATCATTACCTGTGCAGTATTTATTAAATAAATTCTGGTGGGCCTAATAATCTGTCTAATTCTGCATCCACAGATGTTTTCACTAAGATAATCCAATAAATTCCAAAAGGGATGTACAATTTTCTTCATTAGGTTTTTCTAATAGTACTTAATGCACAGGTTGTAAAGATGGAAACTTTCCTCACTCAAAAAAAATTATGGAATTGATCAGCAGCAGAAGTCCATTCAGTCTCCCATGCTGTGCCAGCTCTTTGAAAGAAAACTCCAATTAGTTCTGCTCTATCAGCAACCTTCCCCACAATTTTGCTTTACTTTTTATCTTTTCCGCGCTGAAAATGTGTTGCTGGAGAAGCGCAGCAGGTCAGGCAGCATCCAAGGAACAGGAGAATCGACGTTTCGGGCATAAGCCCTTCTTCAGGAATCCTGAAGAAGGGCTTATGCCCGAAACGTCGATTCTCCTGTTCCTTGGATGCTGCCTGACCTGCTGCGCTTTTCCAGCAACACATTTTCAGCTCTGATCTGCAGCCCTCACTTTCTCCTTTTTATCTTTTCACTATAACTCCAATTTCTTTTTGAAACAATTGCTGAATCTGCTCCCACCATCCTTTCAGGAATAGAACCATAGACAATTTAGCAGGAAAAGACCACTCAACCCTTTGCGCCCACTCCACCATTCAATAGGATCATGGGTTGGTCATTCAACTCAATATCCTGTTCTTACTTTCTCTACATCTTTTAATCACTTTAACTCTTAAGAACTGTGTCTTAGACAACTCCTTGAAACCATTCAATGTTTTTGCCTGCTTTCTGTGGCAGAGAACGGCATTCTGTGGCAGAGAATTCTACAGGCTCACCACTCTCTGGGTGAAGAAGCTTCTCCAGATCTCAACACCAAATGGCCTACTCCATCTCCTTAGACTATGACCTCTGGTTCTGGATTCCACAGTCACTGAGACTGCCCTTCCTGCATTTACTCTGACTAGTCCTGTTTGCATTTTATTTCTACTTCTATGAAATCCCTTCATTCTTCTGAAGTCTGGTGAATATAGTCCCAACCGATTCAGTTTCTCTTCATACATCAGTGCTGCCATCCCAAACATCCATCTGGTACAACTTCATTTTCCTCTTTCTCTAGCCAGAGCAACCTTCCTCAGGTAAAGAGACCAAAACTGCACACGATGCTCTGTGTGTTCTTCAATTCCAGCAACTCACCATCACGAAGTCCAACGTACCATTTGTCTTCTTCACAGCCTACTGCAATTACATGCTAACTTTCAGCGTTTGGTGTACAAGGACATCCAAATTGGCGTACCTCCCCCTTTCCCTATCTATCACCTTTCAGATAAGCATATGTCTTCTTGTTTTTGCTACCAAAGTGGATAACCTCACATGTATCCACATTATACTTCATCTGCCATGCGGGTGCCCACTCAGTCAACCTGTTTAAATCACACTGAAGCCACCTCTCTATTCTCCTCTTTACCCTTCTACTCAGATTTGTGTCATCTGCAGACTAGGAGATTATTATCTTCTCGATTTTGCCTGTCCTCGGATGCTGCCTGAATTGCTGTGCTCTTCCAGCACCACTAATCCAGAATCTGGTTTCCAGCATCTGCAGTCATTGTTTTTACCTAGGAGATCATTATATTCAGTGCCCTCACCTAAACCATTATCATGTATTGTGAACAGCAGGATCTATTAGTCACTGGTTGCCACTCAGAAAAAAAGACCTGTTTATTCTAACTCTTTGTTCTTTGTCTGCCAACTAGTTCTCTATCCATGTTAGAACACTATCACCAATCCCAAGTATTTTAATTTGAAACGCTAATCTCCAAAGTTCAGTCTTATCCTTTTGAAAGTCCAACATCAGCTGGCTCTCCCTTATCAATTCTATGAATTACATCCTTGAAAAATTTCACTAGGTTTATCAAGCAGTTTGGATACAGAACTGGCTCAAAGATAGAAGACAGAGGGTGGTGGTGGAGGGTTGTTTTTCAGACTGGAGGCCTGTGACCAGTGGAGTGCCACAAGGATCGGTGCTGGGTCCTCTACTTTTTGTCATTTACATAAATGATTTGGATGCGAGCATAAGAGGTACAGTTAGTAAGTTTGCAGATGACACCAAAATTGAAGGTGTAGTGGAGAGCAAAGAGGGTTACTTCAGATTACAACAGGATCTGGACCAGATGGGCCAATGGGCTGAGAGGTGGCAGATGGAGTTTAATTACATATAAATGTGAGGTGCTGCATTTTGGGAAAGCAAATCTTAGCAGGACTTATACACTTAACGGTAAGGTCCTAGGGAGTGTTGCTAAACAAAGAGACCTTTGAGTGCAGGTTCATAGCTCCTTGAAAGTGGAGTTGCAGGTAGATAGGATAGTGAAGAAGGCATTTGGTATGCTTGCCATTATTGGTCAGAGTATTGAGTACAGGAGTTGGAAGGTCATGTTGCGGCTGTACAGGACATTGGTTAGGCCACTGTTGGAATATTGCATGCATTTCTGGTCTCCTTCCTATCAGAAAGATGTTGTGAAACTTGAAAGAGTTCAGAAAAGATTTACAAGGATGTTGCCGATGTTGGAGGACTTAAGCTACAGGGAGAGGCTGTACTGGCTGGGGCTGTTTTCCCTGGAGCATCGGAGGTTGAGGGATGACCTTATAGAGGTTTACAAAATTATGGGGGGCATGGATAAGATAAATAGACAAAGTCATTTCCCTGGGGTCAGGGAGTCCAGAACTAGAGGGCATAGGTTTAGGGTGAGAGGGGAAAGATATAAAAGAGACCGAAGGTGCAACCTTTTCATGCAGAGGGTGGTACATGTATGGAATGAGCTGCCAGAGGATGTGGTGGAGGCTGGTACAATTGCAACATTTAAGAGTCATTTGGATGGATATATGAATAGGAAGGTTTTGGAGGGATATGGGCCGGGTGCTGCCAGGTGGGACTAGATTGGGTTGGAATATCTGGTTGGCATGGACGGGTTGGACCGAAGGGTCTGTTTCCAGGCTGTACATCTCTATGACTCTAAGCATGGTTTCCTTTTCATCAAGGCTGATTTTGTCTGATCATGTCCTCATTTTCCAAGCGCTTTACTATTAAATATTTTATAATGAATCCTATAATTTTCCTCACCGCTGACATCAGACACACTAGTCTACAATTTCCTGCTTTCTCACTATCTCCTTTTTAACAAATGGGATATATTAGCTACTTTCCAAGCTCTAGGAACTGTTCCAGAGTCTATGGAATCTTGAAGGATAACCACTGCAGCAGCCACTGTTTCTCAGGCCATTTCCTTAAATACTCTGGGATGTAGACTATCAGGGCCTGGGGATTTATGAGCCTTTCATCCAATCAATTTTCTGAACACCATTTCCCTATTAATACTGGTTTCATTCAGTTCCTCTCTCTCATTAGACTTTCGATATTCCATCATTGTTGGGATATTATTTGCATCCTCCTTTGTGAGGATACAACCAAAATGTGTATTTAATTGGTTTTCCCTTCCTTTTGTTCTCCATTATAACTTTCTGACTGTAAGGTACCAACATTTGGCTTCATTAATCTTCTTCTCTTCACATACTTACAGAAACTTTTACACTCAGTTTGTGTACTCCCCCTAAACTTACTCTTGTACTCACTTTTCCGCTTCATAATCAAACTCTTTTTTTACTCCCTTGCTGAATCGAAACTGTTTACAATCTTCACATCTATTGCTTTTTTTGATCAATTTGTGTGCCTCTTCCTAATATCATCCCCAGTTTCCTTATTAGCCATGTTTAGGCCATCTTTCTATTTTACTTTTGTGCCAGACAATAATGATGAATTAATGTCGTACATTCATGAGGTGTTTAAATGTTTGTCATTTCCTATCCACAGTCATGTTCTCCTATAAATCATATCTAACTCACATCATTGTTTCCTTTATTTAGATGCAGGACCTTAGTCTCAGAATCAATGACAAAGGGTGCTATGCAACACAGCTCAATTGCTAAAAAAACAAAATACAAAATATGACAGTAAAAGTATTAAACTTGAAAACTGCATTTTTTAAAAATCCCTAGAGATACTCATTCATGGTAACAACTGGAAACAAAAATACTGCACTGAAGTTATCTGCAAGATCGTCACCAGGATAGCAAGGAACCCAAGCTTGGCATGCAGTGGGAAATTTTGCAGATGGCTAGGAGTTTGTCCCAGTGACAGTATCTTGGCTATAGCAGCACAATCCTTGGCAGAAGTTCTTCCATCCCCTTCCTGGGAGAGTGTTAGGGTTTAATACAACTAAACAGCTTGCTCAGCAATTTGAGAAAGCAGATAAAATAGATCATATTGCTGTGAGCGTGGAGTTATACACAGGCCTGACAAGTTCTGGAACTTATTCGTACTTACCTTTATCTTTTGGCTAATTTCCTTCACAAAAGAACATGTGTGAACTAGATGAGGTTTTGAGACAATACAATTAACTTATCACAATCATGACTGATTCCAAATATATTTAATTGAAAGTTATTACCCCAATGATCACAGTTGGATTTAAATTCCTATTTCCAGATCATCAGTCCAGATCTCTGGATTACTTGTCTTCAGTCATAATTAATCCACTATCACTGGGTAATGTCCTTCAGTTATGTCAAAGTAACCCGAGGCAATTCATGCCCATACCATTTCATAATGTTGAAAAACTGTTTTGGCTAAAATATTAACAAGTTGTCTCATTTTGTAAACTGCACTTACACCCAGGAACTTGAACTTTGCTTTGAGCATTTCCTGTACTCCGGCACTATTCTGAGTAAGCATTTTCGCTATGGTTTGGTTCAAAGGACCATTTTCCACATATTGCACCAATTCAGGACCACTGGGTAGCACCTGTGGTGGTGGGAGTTGGTTTGGTGTCAGGTTATTTCCAATATTCTTCAGAACGTCAACCATTTTCACAATTGTCTGGAAAAAAATATAGAATGCGTAAATTCTCTCTGATTGGCTAGCCAATTCTCTATCATCTACTTCAATTTACATTGATTAACTGCAATCTTGTGCAAAAACTAAAGGCAATTCTGAATAAAATAAAAGTACATGGAGAATAAATATTTGTATCTACTTTGGAAATATGAGATCCAGAAAAATTCTGGAAAAATACTGGACATAGTTATAAGGTGCAAGATTAGAGTGGTGCTGGAAAAGCACAGCAGGTCAGGTAGCATCTGAGGAGCAGGAGAAATCAATGCTTCAGGCAAAAGCCCTTCATCCGGAATGGTGATGAAGGGCTTTTGCCCGAAACGTGAACTTTTCCTGCTCCTCGGATGCTGCCTGACCGGCTGTGTTTTTCCAGCACCACTTTAATCTTGACTCTGATCTCCAGCATCTCCAATACCCACTTCAACATAGTTATAAGGTACGATTGTTCACAGAATATAATCTTCGACAGCGTGTTTTCCAGTACAATACATGAAACAGAATACCATATGGTCATGGACTAAAAATGTCACATTAGGATCTAAAGATACTTGGATGAATAATACTTGACAAGGACATTCAGACTCTTAAAATTATAGTGAAGCCCAAACGTTGAAAGTTTATATGTTCATTTTCTCATTGAAGCATTCCTGCTCAACAAAGGTGCTATTGCTGCTACTCCTCTCTCTCTGAATGAAGATTGAACTTCACCCAGACTGAAACTTCCTCCTCTGTTCACCAGCTGTGGGAGCAACACTTTGTTTTCTCTCTCTTTCCATTTAATTTCTGGTTCTGGGGATAAAATTGCACCATCCCCTCTGCCCACACTCAGGTCCCATAGGTGAGACAGGGGACCACTCCTTTGTCAGGTGGTTGATGAAGGACGTAATGAAGGGGCAGTGCTCCAAAAGCTAGTGGTTCCAAATAAAACAGTTGGACTATAACCTGGTGCTGTGTGATTTTTAACTTTGTCCACCCAATCCAACACCGGTTCCTCCAAGTAGTGGTGCAGTAGGCAGAGTTCAGGCCCTTGAGCCCAGATCATATCCATTCTGTCCAATTTCCCTTTATTTCCGCTTCATCTCCCTTTTTCAATTTTTTTTTTGGTTTTCAGTGTTTCTTACTTGCCTTTGAGGCCCTGGAGGCAGCAACAGTAATGGAGCATGGCATATCATAAACCCAGATGGTGGCAATGGTGAGGCAGCAAAGGATGGCAGTAGTGGAGTTCGGCTATGAGGGATGGCAGGAGTTGCCATGTGGTGGTCTGGGCTGAAGCCTTGTGAGTGGTGATGAAGCCTAGTGCTACCGGTGGGTCTTAGCCTAGTGCAGATCAAATCATGGCCAGAGCAGGGGAGAGCAAGCCTTCTTGAGGGAAACCCAGCTTGGAACATTTTCAGGCCCATGGTTTAAGAATGGACTGTAATGTTTGAAATTTTAAATGTATTTATTTGTTTTTCTACTTTTATGCTAAGAAGATTGTAGTGCTGAACTTTTTAACTTATTTCTTTATTTTTCTATTTAGATTAGATTAGATTACTTTACAGTGTGGAAACAGGCCCTTCGGCCCAACAAGTCCACACCGACCCGCCGAAGCGCAACCTACCCAGACCCCTACATTTACCCCGTACCTAACACTATGGACAATTTAGCATGGCCAATTCACCTGACCTGCACATCTTTGGACTGTGGGAGGAAACCGGAGCACCCGGAGGAAACCCACGCAGACACGGGGAGAATGTGCAAACTCCACACAGTTAGTCGCCTGAGGCGGGAATTGAACCCGGGTCTCTGGTGCTGTGAGGCAGCAGTGCTAACCACTGTGCCACCGTGCCGCCCTGTAACTAAGATTTTGTACTTGGGTACTTTGCCCTAAGATGGCTCCGTATTTGGCGACATTGTACACTTATCACTGTACTCTTGTACCTCGTACATGAGTACATGTGGGAATAAAACCTAAATCTAAAATCTTCCATGTTGTAAGTAAATACAGTATAAGCTTGAAAGTTAGAATAATTCATTTGCAAGTTACAGATTTATAAAATTAAGAATGTGAAGATATCCAGCAACCTAACTTTTTCTTGCTGCTTCCTCCAACCCCGAATCCTTGCTGGCTTGGATATAGCAAGGTTACAGGTAGCTAGCATCCATTTGCTTTCCTGAGCTCAGAGTATGGGCAAATCACTGGAAATCAACCTTTGGCATCTCCTCATGTTGGTTATGTACCCACCACCCTACACCTAACTGTGGTCAGACACTACATGCCCTTCAATCTGAAATTAAATGAGTTCAACATTGGAAAGCTAGTGTGCTTCCAATTAAACCTGTTGGACTATAACCTGGCGTTGTGTGATTTTTAATTTTGTACACCCCTGTCCAACACCGGTATCTCCAAATCATGATATTCTGTTGACAGACTGAGTTAACTGATTTCAGAAGGGCTAATAATTGAGGTGATATAATGCTCACAATCATTCAGCACACATGAATCCATCCAGCCCCTTTCAATTATGCAGACTCTTTCAAATCAGTCCACTCCTTTACTCTTTCCCATTCACTCTGCATTTTCCACCTCCTTTTAACGCATTACCAATAACCAGGAGTTGAATGAGAAATCATAAGGTTTCTCTACAATTAATCATGTCCAGCCTCTTTCAGCAGGAACATTGGTTGTGACTATTAAATGACAAATGAATATTGGGTCACTTAGATATTCAATTGGCATAGGAACAGGAATAGGCATTTAAGTTCTTGTGTCTGACCTGCCATTCAATTAGATGGTTTATCTGCCCTCAGTTACATTTTGCCACTGTTACTTCATATCCTCTGATAGACTTTAATACAAATTAGAAGACATAGTCCATTTGACTCTCTACTGCTCCACAATTCTTTAAAATCATGACAGTTTAAATTGTTGCAATTCCTTATTCCAACCACCCCTGATAACCATTAATGCCAGTATTAGTTAGAAATCTGCCTCTACCTTCAATATTTTCAATAAGGTCACCTCCATCACTCTGTGGTAAGAGAGTTCCAAAGACTCTCAACCTTGCAAGACAAAAAAATCTCCACATCTCAGTCTTAAATAGGAGATCCCTTACTTTTCAACCATGTCCTCTAGTACGAATCTCTCCCACGGAGGGGAAACATCTTTTCAGCATCTATCCCTCAGGATATTGCATTAACAATGATATCTCATTCTTCTATCCTCCAATGGATACAAGTGCAGCCTCTCCAAACTTTCCTCATTGGCTGACCACCCCATCATAGGCACCAGCTGAATGAAGGGACCAAATGTATGCTGTACTGGTTTTAATTCATTGTCTTAAATAAGAGGGACAAGACTGCTTACAGTACTCTGTATAATGCTCCATTAAACAGTAGGAAAACTTTCCTACTTTGTTAGTCATTTCTATAGAATAAATGACAACAGTCCACTTGTCTGCCAAATCATGTGCTATACCAACATAATAATTTCATGAGATTCATGTACCAAGGCTCTCAGATGTACCCATGGTTACATAATCTCTCTCCACATAAACAGTATACCACTTTTCTCTTCTTTCTGCTAAAGTGGACGAGTTCATGTTTTCCCATATTATACTCCATCGGTTAGACTCTTTTTGTACTCCTCACAACTCATAGTCCTTTATGTATATTATCAGCAAACTGAGCAACCATACATTCCATTCCTTCATCCAGATCTTTGAAATAAAACGTTTGTAACTGAGGTCCCAACACTGATCCCTTTGGCACAACATCCTACCAACCTGAAAGCAATCCATTTATGCTCATTGTCCAGTTCCAAAGGGCCAACCAACACTTTATCCAAGCTAAAATATCACCTCCTGCAACAAGAGCACTTACTTTGCACAGCAACCTTTTGATGTGAGAAATTATTTAAACATTTTACACATCTTAAAGTCATAAAGCATGCAAACAGGCCCTTCAGTTTAACCAGTCGATGCTGAACATAATGCCAAAATAAACTAGTCCCACCTGTCTGTTCCTGGACCATATTCTTTCAAACCTTTCCTATTCCAAACCTTTAGATGTATCTATCTAAATGTATTTTAAACATTGTAATCATACCCACACCTACCACTTCCCCAGGATGTTCATTCCACATGCAAACCACCCCCGTGTACAAAGATTGACTTATGTCACTTTTTAAATATCTCTCCTCTCACCTTAACAATGTGCCCCCACTCACAAAATCCCTCCTCCTTGGGAAAAGACAACTACCATTAACTCTATCTATAACTCTCATTATTTTATAAACTTCAATCAGATCGCCTCTCAATCTCCTATGCTCCAGGGAAGAAAGTCCCAGCCTATCCAGCCTTTCTTTATAACTCAAATCTTCCATTCCAGCGACATCCTGGTAAATCTCTTCTGGACCCTCTCCAGCTTGATAATATCCTTCCTATGACTGGACGACAGTATTCAAGAAGATGCCTCACCGATATCCTGTACAACCTCAGGTTGACTTCTCAACTCCTATATTCAAAGGTCTGAGCAATGAAGGCAAACATGCTATTTAACAACCCTGTCTATACGTGATGCCAACTTCAAAAAATTATGCACTTGCACCCCGAGGTCCCTCTGTTCTACAACACTACCATGTATTGTATAAGCCCTATCCTTGTTTGCTGTACCAAAATGCAATACCTCGCATTTATCAAGATTGAACTCCATATGTCATTTTTTCAGCCATTGACCCATTTGATCAAGATCCCTTTGAAATGTTAGAAAATGTTTTTCACTGTCTACTGTGGCATTAATTTTGTTGCTGGCTGGAAACTTACTAACCGCGTCTTCTATATTCTCATCCAAATCATTTATATAAATTAGAAACAAAAGAGGACCCAGAGGTGATCTTTGTGAACACCGCTGGTAATAGACCTCCAGTCTGAAAAGCAACCATCCACCTTTACTTAATCAAATGCTTTCTGAAAATCTAAGTATTGAATTGAATTGAATTAAATTTATTCTAACGTGTACTGAGGCACAGGGGAAGCTTTGTCTTGTGAGCAATAAAGGCAGATCACACAGTTAAATAGCATGGATAAGTAAATAATAGGTAAACAGCGGCAAAAACAAAAACACAGGTACAGGCTAATGTTCAAAGTTTGTGAGTCAATTCAATATTCTAACAACATTGGGATCCTGCAACCACACGTGATAAATGTGCATTTCAACAGCTTCTTCATTTCCCCTCGCCGCACATTATCCCAGGCCCAAGCCTCCAACTCGGCACCACCCTCCAGACCCCTGTGTCCTATCACCTTCTCCCTCACCTTCATCCACCTATCGCTTTCCCCCCTACCTCCCTCCCATTTATCTCTCAGCCCTGACCCACAAGCCTCATTCGTGATGAAGGGCTTATGCATGAAACGTTGAGTCTTCTGTTCCTCAGATGCTGGCTGACTGGCTGCACTTTTCCAGCACCACACTTTTGACAGTATTCTAACAACAGTAGGGTAGAAACTGTTTCGAAACCGACTGGTGCATGAGTTCAGGCTTCTGTACCTTCTCCCTGATGGTCAAGGTTGTAGAAAAGCATTGCCAGGGTGGGATGGATCTTTAAAAATGCTGGTGGTCTTTCCTTGACAGTGGGCCTTACATTGCTGGTTCTTTGTTATCTACGTCATGTGTTACTTCCTCAAAGAACTCTAACAAATGAAACAAATATGCTTCGCTTTCATAAGTACATTCTGATGCTGCCTAATCACATTAAGATTTTCTCAGCGGCCTGTTACTATCTTCCTAATAATAGAGTATTTTCCCTATGAATTATAATCCAACTGTCTCAACCTTGAAAACTTGCATTGACTCAGCACTCACAGTTTTAAGGATTATAGTTTCAAAACTGTATTGTGTAATTTGTGAAAGTGTGCTTCCCGATTTAACTCCTGAATAGATTCACTCTCATTTTAATATTGTATTGCCTTGATCTAGGTCATCACTATCACCAGAGAAACAATCTTCTGTATCAACCCTTCCAAACTCTTTAAACATTTTCAACACCTTGATTAGATCAGATCATTTCACTCTTCAATTGCTAATGTGCACGAAGAGATTATCAGAAATTGAAGTCAATGGCAAACAGGGGGACACTTTCAGCTGGTTGGAGTCTAGCTGACATTAAAGGAGATTGATTGTAGCTATTGGAGGTGAATTATCTGAGTTCCAGAAGCTCACTACAAGTAAGCTCCTTAGAGAAATGTCCTGGGCCAACCATCTTCAGCATTCTCTTCATCATAAGGTCAGAATCAGGATTGATGACCTTATAATATAAAGCACTATGCATCGGCTCTCAAATACTAAGAGGTCTAATCCATGTACAGCAAGTCCTGAACAATGTCGACATATAAGGACAGATTGATACCATCCATCATTCAATGGTCTGGCAGACACAACAATTCAAACATTGAAGGCAGATTTAAAGAAACAGCATACGGCTTCATTAGATACCAAACTCTCCCAGTTCCTGTTTGATGACAGGACCATCCCTCGTGCAACTACAGGGATAGCTCTAGCAGAACTACAAATGGAGAGCAGCCTCCACACCAGGTTAAATCTAATCTTCCTAGACTTGAGGAGCATGGTGAAACAGCATCAGAAATGCCAATACCAGACACAAGACTCTGCCAAGCAAGAGAGTCAGTTTACTTCAGGGGATGATGTTTGGTGTAGGAATCACAGGAATGGCCCTGCATGGGTAAGAGGCATAGTCAATGCAAGGTTAGGTCAGGTAATGTATAAAGTTTGGGTAGGAGCAATGGTCCTGAACAAGTACATGGTCCATACGAAAGCTGCAAACTCACAAAGGGTGCAGGAACAGAATGTTCCCAGCTCCTAGCCAGCCCTTCTGACTGTTCTGGAACATGTGGGTTCTCCCTCTCCATCAAGCATTGAATCTGAGATGGACACAATGGACGTTGCCACCTCAATGCCTTTGCCGCCTGAATACAGAATCTATTTCTTCCGAGATGCTCCATGTGCAAGATGCGAGATACTATGAGTTACACATAGTACACAATGGAAGGGTTTGAGGAATCTGACCCTGTGCTAAAACGCCCCAGGAGGAGCTTAAAAAAAAATGGACCATGTCCTCAGACTCAGCAGGGAAGGGATATAATGACTGTAACAAGGTTAGTCAGGTGGACCTCACAGAACATGACTTCCCTGATTGAAGCTGTTAATCTGGTCCAATCAGGGGAGGCCTGCCTGACGGAAACGAACAGGAGTATCCACCTCCATTTTGATTTAATCCCTGCCCTCCCCTTTACTTTTCGGTCACATAGCCTTTGTTGAGAAGGGCACTGCTTGTCACTGGCCACTCGCATGTTTCCCTTCTTCCTCGTGGTGGAATATAAATAAAGATTTACACTGTTGTTTTTCGCTGTGTCCGACACCTGCACACACACGACAGCACTACCACTGTTAGGCGGTAGTGTGGGGGGAAAATGAAAAAAAGAGTGTCAGAGGTTCTGTCCATTCTGAGATCTGGCTCTGAAGAAGCTGAATCAGTGTCAAGGACTCTCCACAAGTAAATAAAGGGTGACTTGGTGACAGGATGCCAGTCTCTGTGGAGTTATCTTACAGTCCAGTGTAAATTACCTCCCATTTTCCAACATCAGGCTTTGGTGTCATAGTTTGGGCCACTCGCTTATTCTGTACATTACCCATTACAATTGTTAGGTGCAGCCTACATTGAAATCAGTGCCCTCCTAAGTATTTACCAACATCGCTATATTCCTTCATCAAGTTGTTACTAAATATAATGAAACCTAAGACCTTGGAATAGCTCCTGGGAAAAACCAGTTATCTACACATTGCCCTGTTTCTATCACATCCTGGTATTCAAAGCATCTATAATTTTCCCCAGGCTGTCTCTATCCTTCACAATCAATTTCCAACCAAATCTGTATGTTGCCTCCTAGCCTAAGCACTTTTGTTTTTACTAATGATGTTGAATATCATCAAATGCCTTCTGTAACTCCACAAACACTAATAAGACAACTTCCTCACTTGCCTTCTTAGTGATCTTTGCAAAATAAATCCCAAATGCTCCTCAGACCTAATCAACTCATATTGATGCAGGTTTTCAATCACCCCAACCTTAATGACAAATCTCACTCATTTCCGTATGATTACTGCTAAAGTATCAAGCCTGTAGTTTCCCAGGTTCTCGCTGCATTCTCCCTAAAGAATAGTGTGACACTTGTACATTTCCCATTGACTGACATGATCCTGGAATGATTGGAGCTTTGAAAGATTATGATGAATTGCTTCACATAATTGTTTTAATATTCTGAGGTGAAAGATATTGGGTCCTGGAGGTTCAGCTCTTAAATCCCATTATTTTCTCCACTGCCATATTGTTTATAAGTTCCTCCCAATGATTTATTTCAGTTTACTTTCTCTCACAAGTATTTCACCCTGTTTCCCAGTGAAATTGAAAATCAATACATCAGTCATTACTTTTTTAAAAAAAATGTATCCCTTGTGAAGTGAATATTGGCCCAAATAATCCCGTTTACCTCCCTCTTCTAAATATATTTACAAAAATATTCACTTTTTGTCTTTAAAACCACAAGAAATAGGAAGAGGAGTGGGCCATTTGGGCCCCTTTTGTGTGCTCCACCATTCACAGCTGATTTGCCAATTTTCATGTCCACTTTCTTGCATTATCACCATGATTCCTGATTCTTGTACTAGTCAATCTCAGGCTTAAATAGACACAAGGACTCTGCCCTCACAACTCGCTTTGCCAAGGAGTTCCAAGGCTCAAAACCTGTGAGAGAGGACATTCCTTCATATCTCAGTCTTAACCCCTTTATTCTGACCCTGGATTGTTTGGTCCGAGACTATTCCAAAAGGGGAAACATTCTCTCAGTATTTACCTTGTCAAGCCCCTTAAGAATCCTGTATGTTTCAATCAGATCACCTTTCATTCTTCTAAACTCCGGTTAGTAGTGTCCCATCCTGCCCCCTGTAAAAACGCCATCCCATTCTCCCAATTCCTTCGACTCTGCCGCATCTGCTCCCAGGAGGACCAGTTCCAAAAACGCACATCCCAGATGGCCTCCTTCTTCAAGGACCGCAATTTCCCCCCCGACGTGGTCGACGATGCCCTCCACCGCATCTCTTCCACTTCCCGATCCTCCGCCCTTGAACCCCGCCCCTCCAACCGCCACCAGGACAGAACCCCACTGGTCCTCACCTACCACCCCACCAATCTCCATGTACAGCGCATCATCCGCCGCCATTTCCGCCACCTCCAAACGGACCCCACCACCAAGGATATATTTCCCTCCCCTCCCCTATCAGCATTCCGTAAAGACCACTCCCTCCGTGACTCCCTCGTCAGATCCACACCCCCCACCAACCCAACCTCCACTCCCGGCACCTTCCCCTGCAACCGCAGGAGGTGCAAGACTTCCGCCCACACCTCCCCCCTCACCTCCCTCCAAGGCCCCAAAGGAAACTTCCATATCCGCCACAGATTCACCTGTACCTCCACACATATCATCTATTGCATCCTTTGCACCCGATGTGGCCTCCTCTATATTGGGGAGACGGGCCGCCTACTTGCGGAGCGTTTCAGGGAACACCTCTGGGACACCTGGTCCAACCAACCCAACCACCCTGTAGCTCAACATTTCAATTCCCCCTCCCACTCCACCAAGGATATGCAGGTCTTTGGACTCCTCCATCGTCAGACCACAGCGAAACGATGGTTGGAGGAAGAACGCCTCATCTTCCGGCTAGGAACCCTCCAACCACAAGGGATGAACTCGGATTTCACCAGTTTCCTCATTTCCCCTCCCCCCAGCCTGTCTCAGTCAAATCCATCAAATTCAGCACTGCCTTCCTAACCTGCAATCTTCTTCCCGATCTCTCCGCCCCCACCCCAGTCTGACCTATCACCCTCACCTTGACCTCTTTCCACCTATCACATTTCCGACACCCCTCCCCCAAGTCCCTCCTCCCTATCTTTTATCTTAGCCTGCTGGACCAACTTTCCTCATTCCTGAAGAAGGGCTAATGCCCGAAACGTCGATTCTCCTGTTCCCTAGATGCTGCCTGACCTGCTGCGCTTTTCCAGCAACACATTTCCATCCCAACCTGTTTAGCCTTGTTCATAAGATAATCCCTCCATACCACAGATAATCTGAGTGAACCTTCTCTATATTGCCTTAAATAAGGGAACCAAAACTGCTCATGGTACTCCAGATGTGGTCTCAGCAGCACCTTGAACAGTTGCAATAAGATTTCCCTACTCTTAGCTGTCTAAAAAAATGGCCACATGGTGACTCAATGGTTAAATTGCTGCCTCACAGCACCAAGGACAAGGGCTCGATTCCAGCCTTGAATGACTATCTGAGTGGACTTTACACAGTCTCCCTATGTCTGCATGAGTTTCCTCCAGGTACTCCGAGAATTTGTATAGGGTATGAGCAGGCAGGGAGAGTTATGTTCTGATTCTGGATTAGTGGTGCTGGAAGAGCACAGCAATTCAGGCAGCTCCGAGGACAGGAAAAATCGACGTTTTGGGCAAAAGCCCTTCATCAGGAATAAAGGCAGAGAGCCTGAAGCATGGAGAGATAAGCTAGAGGAGGGTGGGGGTGGGGAGAGAGTAGCATAGAGTACAATAGGTCAGTGGGGAAGGAGATGAAGGTGATAGGTCAGGGAGGAGAGGGTGGAGTGGATAGGTGGAAAAGGAGCTGGGCAGGTCGGACAAGTCCGGACAAGTCGAGTTGCTGGAGGTTAGAAACTAGGATGAGGTGGGGGAAGGGGAAATGAGGAAACTGTTGAAATCCACATTGATGCCCTGGGGTTGAAGTGTTCCGAGGCGGAAGATGAGGCGTTCTTCCTCCAGGCGTCTGGTGGTGAGGGAGCGGTGGTGGAGGAGGCCCAGCACCTCCATATCCTCGGCAGAGTGGGAGGGGGAGCAGGACAACAATACTCCTGTTTCCTTCGACAGTCCAAAGATTTAGAAGTTATGTGGATTGGCCAGGCTAAATTGCCGGTAATGTCCAGGGATATACATGGAGAGGGTAGGGGGTGGGTCAGGGTGGGATGCCCTTCAGAGGGTTGGTGCGGACTTGATGGGCCAAATGGCCTGCTCCTACACTGTGGGGATTCAATGAATTTTATACTCCAACATGCTTGAAATAAGGACCAACGTTCCATTAACCTTCCTGATTATCTGCTGCACCTGTCTGTCAGCTTTTTGTGTATCATGTTCAAGTATCCCTAAGTCTGTTTGTGTTGCGGCTTTCTGCAGTTTTTCTGTTTATATATTCTGTTGTTTAGTCCTCCATTTCAAAATGAACTTAATATTTCCCCATACTGTGCTCCATTTGCCAACTTTTTGCCCACTTACGCAACCTATCAATCTCTCTCTTTCTAAACTTTATTTCTCTCATAATCTGCCATTCTGCCTATTTTTCTGTCAATAGATTTGGCAAC